>NC_133531.1:78178302-78291742 GCF_048544455.1 Silene latifolia
AATTTTATATGTACATTAAATAAGGTTCTATGTGCATGAAATAAGGTTCTATGTGCATTAAGAAGTTCTTCAGTTGCATCAGTTGGTTATATTACGATACTAATTAGTGTTGGTTAAGGATGTTAATTTTATATGATCATGAAATAAGATTATATGTGCATGAAATAAGGTTCTATGTGCATTAAAAAGTTCTTCAATTGCATCAGTTGGTTATAATGTGATACTAATGATTATTGGTTAAGAATGTTAATTTTCTATGGCATGAAATAAGGTACTATGTGTATGAAATAAGGTTCTATGTAAATGAAATAAGGGAAATGACTGTGGAGGAGATTTAATGTATTTACCGGCCTTTTTATGTAATTACAACGCATTTTAGTGTATACATTACATATCTTACTAATATGTGAGAAACATTTCAGGGTACTTATGTTTGTTATTTCGTACTCGTATTTGTTTAACATATTTTAAAGGCTATTAGCTCAATGGTAGAGCAATGTGCAAATTTGTACAAAGGTATGGGTTCGAGTCCCATATAGCCTATTAAATCACAAATCCAATGATAGGAACGTGTCATGATGCAAGCAATACAATACAATTATTTAGGAGGCTATAATCATATTCGAAGAAAGGCGCGCAAACCTTGATCGGACTCAAGCGAGCAGCAACAATGGCAATGAGCTCGTCAAATAGCTTTGCAATTATCAGAAGTTCAATACAAGCATTTCAAAGACTAGCATATAAACCAAAACTATTACCATACATGCCATACTTAAATTAAATGGGATTACCAATTACACTATTTTTCATTCTTAAGAATAAAAGAAAGATTTGGTATTTCATGGCCAATATGGGAGTCGAACCCACATCTTGTGCATTGCACAATGCTCTCCCATTTGAGCTAATTGGCTTTCAAAATAAGTAACACGCCGAAGAAAGAAGAGCTTAAGCTTGAGTTAGAGGACTATTTCATCAGAAACACATGTATTTTACTCGAAAAGCAGCTAGCTCATAGCTACTGCCAAGGAAACGGAGCAGTGCGGATGAAAATTATGTCAAATCAACGGCATCAAGAAAGTGACAGCAAAATATTTTGGATTCTTATTTTACATATGAAGCAGGCAGGAAAGCCAAGATATTGCCTTCAGACTCCAAATAATAGTGATAGTTATATGGGGAAGGGTTTATGTGGTTAGACCATCCACAACCATGAGATGATTACAATTACACTAGCATAAGCCTGCCTTATTCCGCCTTGATTACTTTTCAACATTTTTTAAGTAGCTGCAAGAGAGTCGAGTTAATACAAAACCACTCTAATTGCAAATGAATGAAATGATTGAAAACCTTTCGAAATCACGACTTAAAACGACTCAAATGACCAGGGGAAGTTAAATTGTAAGAAGGGATAGAGCAAGTAATAAAAGGGACATAAGGCGTTGTTATGAAACTGTACACGATACTCCATGGTCATCGTTATTGTTCGTGATCAAACAAGCAGCAGCTTCAACCTGCAATCACAACCGACTCCCTTGCTTCTTCGCATCATCACCATCTTCATTCAATCACCATTAACAACCATAATCCATTTTTATCCTCCATCACCACCTCCATTTTCGAACACCACCATACATCACCAATCAGCGACATCAACAACCACGAGCAGCCTCGTTTCCTTCAACTACTTCAACACCAACAGCCGCAGCAGCAGCTCGTCACCATCCCTTCATCTCCTCCCTCTCCATTCACACCTGCCCCACGACTCAACCGAGCCCACAAAACTCCATCAACCCCAGGCCCGAGTCATAACAAGACAAAATCAAAGCGAACACCGACTTCAATTTCAGCTCAAAACCCGACTTCATAAGGACCATAACCTGTCCTGCTCCTCCAATCAGCCGGACATCAATTCAACCACCAATTCACTCGATCCCATTAAATGTCAAGTCACCAATTCGGCCACCATAATTTCATGCCTAATTCACGAAACCCTAATTTCACAGAAATGATAATCAATTTTGAAACTTTACCTCGAATTAACAGGATTCATTGATTGAATAATCATCGAAAAGTTAATTGTCGAAGAGTTTGTTCATCAGGTATGTCACGATCGAGGGAAGCGAAAGAATATCATATTCGAAGGGCTAGAGTGATGGTGGAAGGTTTTGATAGTCGAAGAGAGAGAAAGAACGGTGATAGAGAAAATAATTTTGTGAAAATGAAGCAGATCAGAAGGTTTAGAGGGGGTGTTGCGATGATTTGGACTTTTGGAGTATGGTTGAGTCAATCTCAGCCTTCCGTAGGATTATTTAGATCGGATGGCTGTAAGTGGTTCTCATGGTTCTCATTACACTAGTGGTTCTCACCGGATCTCGATCATATATATATATATATATATATATATATATATATATATATATATATATATATATATATATATATATATATATATATATATATATATATATATATATATATATATATATAGTAATAAGATCAAATGAGTCCTCCTCTTACATGTGAGTTCATAAGTCCCATTATGAGCCATTGGATCTTGGAAATGGAGGGCTAAGATGAGAACAAAAAAATTAAGGTTAATGCTCTAATTTTGCCATCTTCCTCTAATTTTCTCATTAACTACATTAATCCTCCTCATCTTTCATTCATCAACTCATTATCACATCTTCTTATTCTCTCTCTATATCTCACTTCTCCATATTCTCTCCAAAAAAACCAAGAAAAAAAAAACCAAAAAACCAAACAAATAAAAAACCCAAAAAATCCAAATAAATCATTTACTCATATTTTCCTCATTCACCATCCACCTACCACCACCCACCGGAAACCACCACAGTCACCAACCGTCGATGCCGCCACCACCACCACCACCGCCGTCGCCGCCCCGACGTCATTTTTTTATTTTTTATTTTTTTTTTTTTAAAAACAAAAACTTGATGTTTGGGTGTTCTTTTTATTTTATTTTGTTGTTTTTTTCTCCTTATATCGTCTTGTTATATAATATTGTTTCAAATTTGTGAGTTTTTTTTATTTTAATCTTAGATCTACTAAAATAGATCAATTTTCATTGACCCAGTTTTTTTTTTCATTTCCGTTTTTTTTTCCGATTTTGATGTTTTGGTCTTTTTTATTTTTCCGGTTATTGACATTCTTACAAATTATAGTTTGATTTTAGTACTAAATCTATTAGTTATGAAATCTCATTTTTTAATTTTTTCTTGTTGATAACACTTTGTTAATATCCGTCTTGTTATATATATTGTGTGATTTAGGGTCTATTAAAATTACTTTATCGGTTAAAATCACACTTTTTCGGTTAAAATTACACTTTTTACCGTTAAAATTACAATTTTTTCCGTTAAAATTACACTTTTTTTGGTTAAAATCACATTTTTTTTCCTGTTAAAAGTACACTTTTTTCCGTTAAAATTGCACTTTTTTCTGTTAAAATTACACTTTTTTTCAGTTTTAACGGAAAAAATGATGGTGCGCTAGGTTGCACGGACACTCCTCCTAATCGGTGTTTCCGTGTCGGACACGACACTCGTCGGACACACGTCGAAACGTGTCGGACACCTGTAAAGCTGTGTCTAACTTTCATCTTTTATTTAGGCCCGTGTCCGACGCGTGTCCATGGTATTTTGAGCCGTGTCCATGGTATTTTGAGCCGTGTCCATGGTATTTGGACACACCTTCAAACGGAAAGTTGAATATAAGGTAAATAGCGTGAATTGTTATATGGTTGAATTTGTTGGGCAAATGATGTTCTTTAGACAAGTAATGAGATGTCGAAAAAAATTGATTATAAGTTGATTTTGGTTTTAGAAATGAGAATAAGTTATATTTAACGTCAAATTTTACCTTCATTTATTTAAATTTAATATCAAATACTTTTTCAAAAATAAAATCACACATATATAACTACAAAATATATATTTTATTAAATTTAAATAACGTGTCTCGTGTCCTAAATTTCATGGGATGCCGTGTCACGTGTCCGTGTCGTGTCCGTGTCCGTGTCCGTTTTTGTGCAACCTAGATGGTGCGTGGTGGTGGGTGCGGCGGTGTTATTTTTTTTTTTCGGTTTATTTTTTTGAACTCGATTTTTTTTTTTAATTCATATTTTTTTTCAGTTTTTTTTTTTTATTTCGTATTTTTTTATTTATTTTTTCATATTTGGGGATGTGGTTCTTGGTTTTTTTATTCACAAATTTCGTATTTTTTTTTAGTTGTTGGTTTTTTTTTGTTTCTTTTTTTTTCAGATTCGGGATGGGGTTCTTGGTTTTTTTTATTTACAAATTTTGAGTATTTTTTTTTAGTTGTTGGTTGTTTTTGTTTCTTTTTTTTCAGATTTGGGAATGAGGATTCTTGGTTTTTTTGTTTTTTTTTTCAGATTTTTTTATATTTAAGATTTCGGTAGTTGGTTTTTTCATATATTTTCTTGTATTTCTTATTTCGGTTTTTTTCAGATTTGGTATTTTAAATCTCGTCTTATTATTATATTGTCTTGTTTTATATTTTACAAATATCGCCTTGTTAATATCCGTCTTGTTATATATATTTTTCAATTTTCGTATTTAAAATTTTGTCTTAGTATTGTGTGATTTTAGGATCTATTAAAGTTACACTTTTTCCTATTAAAATTACACTTTTTTCTGTTAAAATTACACTTTTTTCTCTTTAAATTACACTTTTTCCTGTTAAAATTACACTTCTCTAGATTATTAAAGTTACTCTTTTTTCTGTTAAAATTATACTTTTGTCTGTTAAAATTACACTTTTTTTAGCTAAAATTACACTTTTGTCTGTTACAATTACACTTTTGTTAGCTAAAATGACACTTTTGTCGCTTACAATTACACTTTTGTTAGCTAAAATTACACTTTTCTCTACTAAGGTTACCCTCTCAATTACTAAAGTTCCACTCTCAACAGACTAAAATTACATTCTCAATGGACTAAAGTTACATTTTCATTGGACTAAAGTTGCACAATTTGGACAATTTGGACTGACTAATAGAGTTATTAATAATTTACACAATTTGGATTAAAGTTACACAAATTTGGACTAAAGTTATACAATTTGGAGTAAAATTAAACAATTTTGGACTGAAAATATAAAATTTGGACTAAAAATACACTATTTACGACTAAAAATACATTATTTAAGACTAAATTTGGACTAAAAATACAATTTTGGTCTGAAAATACACTATTTATACACTATTTATAGAATTTTGGTGTAATACACTAGTTACACAAATTATTTATTTTGAGTCATTAATATTGTGCAATTTCAATCATTGTCCACTAAAATGTAACTTTAGTAAATTGATAGTGTATATCTTTTATCATTTTATGAGTGTAATTTAGTTTACAAATGTGTAATTTTAGTCCATAAAAGTGTAATTTTAGTCCACAAAAGAGTAATTATAGTCCACAAAAATGTAATTTTAGTCCATAAAAGTGTAATGTTAGTCCACAAACGTGTAATTTTTGTCCATAAAAGTGTAATTTTAGTCTACGGAAGTGTAATTTTAGTTCACAAAAGTGTAATTTTAGTCCATAAAAGTGTAATGTTAGTCCACAAATACGTAACTTTATTCCTCTTATGTGTAACTTTAGTAAACAAAAGTGTAATTTTAGTCCACAAAAGTGTAATTTCAGTCCACAAAAGTGTAACTTTAGTTTATTGTGGTTGTAATTTTAGTCCATGACGATGTAACTATAATCATTTTAAGTCATTTTTATATGAAAATTTGAAAAATAACAAATATAAAAAAAAAAGACCAAAACATCAAAATTGAAAAAAAAAATAAAAAAAAACGCAAATGAAAAAAAAGGGGTCAATGAAAATAATTTTTGATCTATTTTAGTAGATCTATTTTAGTAGATCAATGAAAAAAATGGGTCAATGAAGAAAGTGTAATTTTAACGGAAAAAAGTGTAATTTTAACGTTAAAAAGTGTAATTTTAACAGGAAAAAAAGTGTAATTTTAACAGAAAAAAGTGTAATTTTAACGGAAAAAAGTGTAATTTTAACGTTAAAAAGTGTAATTTTAACAGGAAAAAAACTGTGATTTTAACCGAATAAAGTGTAATTTTAACGGTAAAAAGTGATATCAACAAGAAAAAAGTAAAAAAATGAGATTTAAAAAATCAAATCTGAAAAATGGTAAAACAAATCAAAGATCTAGGGAAAAAAAAAAAAAGTAAACAATGAGATTTCTTAATTAATAGATTTAGTACTAAAATCAAACAAATATAAAAAAAAAGACCAAAACATCAAAATTGAAAAAAAAAACGCAAATGAAAAAAAAAACGGGTCAATGAAAATAATACTTGATCTATTGTAGTAGATCTAAGATCAAAATAAAAGAAACTCACAAATTTGAAACAAGATTGTATAGCAAAACGATATTTGCGAAAAAAACAACAAAAAAATAAAAACAACATCTAAACATTAATTTTTTTTTTAAAAAAAAAAAAAAAAAAAAGTTGACGGTGGTGGTGTCGGGTGGATGGTGGTAGGTGGGTGGTGAATGAGAAATAGATGAGTAAATGATTTATTTGGTTTTTTTATTTGTTTGGTTTTTGGGTTTTTTTTTTCTTGGGTTTTTTATTTTTTAGGGTTTTGAGAGAGAAGAGTAGTGAAATGTTTGAGATGAGAGAGAAGTGAGTGAGTGGAAAATATATATAGTGAATTAGGGTTTAATTATGTTGTTAGTGATTAATTAAAATGTGTAGGAGAGAGAGTGAAAAATTAGTGTTAATGGTACTTTTTGGTTTCAATCTCCACCATCCATATTGGATGATCCAAGGGCTATAGTGAAGACTTAGGGACTCAAAACATATGCGGGACTTATAAGAACTTTACTATATATATATATATATTTATATATATATATATATATATATATATATATATATATATATATATATATATATATATATATATATATATAGAGAGAGAGAGAGAGAGAGAGAGAGAGAGAGAGAGAGAGAGAAGGGTTCTCATAAGTCCCTTACATTTTATGAGTCCCTAAGTCCTTATAAGGACCTTAGGATGGAAGGAATGGAGGGATGAGATTACATCTTGATGGAGGGCCACAAATCTCCCTCCCTAATCTCCCTCACTAATTCTGTATAACTCCTTCCTAATCTGTATAACTCCTTCCTCATTCTAATTCTCCCAACTCACTCATTCATTATTCATTCTCTCACACTTCTCTCATCCCTCTTTCTCTCTCATTTTCCTCTCATTCTTTCAAAACAAAACAAAAACAAATCAAAAAAAAACCAAAACAAAAACCATGAACCATCTACAACAACTTCATCGACAACCACCCTGCCACCACTACGCACGCCGATCTCCCCAAACCACCCGACAAACCCACCAGATCTAAACACCATCCTCCCGTCCTACCTGGTGCCACCGCCAGCACCGACACACCACAACCGCCCTAACGTTACCCCACTAACAACCACACACAATCGTTGCATTCCTCTCCCCATTTTCCAGATCTCAACGTCATCCCCTCACCCCTCCGTCACACATCCCCTCATCGCTCACCACCACCGTCACACCTCTCCTTTCTCCCATCTCATGACAGCAACAACAACAACAACAACCAACAACAACACCGACTCCTCATTCCCAACCCTCCTTTCTTTCTTTCTTCTTTCATCCCACCCTACCGCCACTTTATCTTCATCAAACTCCGACCAACTCGACGCCGGCAGTCCCAGTCCCTCAACCAACCATTCTTTTGTTTCAGTCGACTTGAAACCAAAGGCCTAGTTCTGTTTTGTTTCTTGTTTTGTTTCTCTGTTTCGTTTGATTTTGTTTGATTTTTTTTTTTTTTTAAATGGTGGGTTATGTTGCTGCTGCGTTGTTCTTGTTTTTCATTTTTTTTTTTCTTTTTCTTGGACTGAAGTTATACTATTTACGACTAAAGTTATACTATTTTGGACTGAAGTTATACTATTTACGACTAATTTACACCCTTGAAAAATTAAAGTTATACCCTTGAAAAATTAAAGTTATACCCTTGTCATATTAAAGTTATACCATTATCATATTAAAGTTATACTGTTTTCAACTAAAGTTATACCATTTTAACATTAAAGTTACAATATTTACGACTAAAGTTGTACCCTTAAAACATTAAAGTTATACAACTTACGACTAAAGTTATACTTTTAAAACATTAAAGTTATACAATTTACAATTAAGGTTACACTTTTTATGTTTTTTTTTGGGAGTGTTATTGTTTGTGTTATTTCAAATCTGAGTTTTTTAAAAAAAAAAAAAATTAGATTTTTTGGTTTTTTTCTTTAAGATTTGGTTTTTTTATTGGTTGTTAGTATTGTTATTTAATTATTTTTTGGGCCGTTTTTTTTATTTGGTTGTTATTGTTATTTGTTTTGTATTGTTATTTGTTATTGTATTTTCTAATTTAATTGGTCTTATTATATACAATTCGTCTTATTATATATTTTTTTAGATCTAATATTTGTTGTTGACGATGTACGGATTTTTAAGATTTTTTTGTTAATTTTTTTATTAGATTTCCTTTGTTTTGTATTTCATTTAAATTATCCTATTTATGACTAAAGTTATACGCTTGAAACATTAAAGTTATACTATTTACGACTAAAGTTATACCTTCAAAACATTAAAGTTATACTATTTACGACTAAAGTTGTACCATTAAAACATTATGATTTGTGTTATGTTTTGATTTTTTTGTTGTTATTGTTTGATTTTTTTACATTTATTTGTTAGGTTTTGTTGGTTTTTTTTTTTGTTGGTGTGAGACAGTGTATTTTTTTTTCCTTCAAATTTCTTATATTTTGGAGTAAAGTTATGCGATTTTGTAATAAAGTTACACAATTTTGGACTAAAGTTATACAAATATGGACTAAAGTTATACAAATAAGGACTAAAGTTATATAAAAATGGACTAAAGTTATACAAATAAGGACTAGAGTTATACAAAAATGGACTAAAGTTATACAAAAATTGCCTAAAGTTATACAAATATGGAATAAAGTTATACAAATAAGGACTAAAGTTATACAAAAATGGACTAAAGTTATACAAAAATTGACTAGAGTTATACAAATATGGACTAAAGTTATACAAATAAGGACTAAAGTTATACAAAAATGGGTTAAAGTTATACAAAAAATGACTAAAGTTATACAAATAAGGACTAAAGTCATTGAAATTACACACATTTCTATGGGAGTTATACATTCGTTGAGTAAAAGTTATTCATATCGTTACTAGAGTTGTACATTCATTGAGTAGAAGTTCAACACATTCCTAATGTAGATATTTGTATAACTTTAGTCCATTTTTGTATAACGTTAGTCCATTTTTGTATAACTTTAGTCCTTATTTATATAACTTTAGTCCATATTTGTATAACTTTAGTCAGTTTTTGTATAATTTTAGTCCTCATTTGTATAACTTCAGTCCATATTTGTATAACTTTAGGCAATTTTTGTATAACTTTAGTCTATTTTTGTATAACTTTAGTCCATAACAGTATAACTTTAGACAATTTTTGTATAACTTTAGTCCATTTTTGTATAACTTTAGTCCATAACAGTATAAATTTTGCCCATAACTGAAAAATTTATAATAACTTTCAAGAAACGACATTTGTAAAAATAAAAAACAAGACGAATTTTAAAGAAACGACAACAACAACATCAGAGCCTTAATCCCAAAATGATTTGGGGTCGGCTGACATGAATCATCCTTTCGAACCGTCCATGGGTGAACGCACGCCTCAAAATGCGAATAAAAAAGGGAAGATAAAAAACAAAAGGGAGAACGAAAATGTAATGGAAAGTCAAGGTGAACTTAGGGGTTTTAAAATCGAATTCCGTCTTTCTTTTATAAAAACTTAAAATTTAAATCGAGAGAAAAGATTAAAACGATTTTTAAAAACCGAAATAGAGTTAAGGATCCGGAATGAACCAGGATTTTTAAAGAAACGACATTTGTAAAAATAAAAAAACAAGAAGATATTTGAAATGTCAAAATATGCATTATAATAACTTTAATATGTCTAAGATTAATACTAACAAATAAAAAAAAAACAACTCCAAACAAAAGTTATACAAAAGTTGTACCGTTAAAACATTAAAGTTATACAATTTACGACTAAATTTATACTCGTAAAACATTAAAGTTATACAATTTACAATTAAGGTTACACTTTTTATATTTTTTTTTTTTTGGAGTGTTATTGTTTGTGTTATTTCAAATCTGAGTTTTTTTTAAAAAAAGCGAGAATTGAGAAAATAAGTAAAAAGACGAGAATTAACAAAATAAAAGACAACTAAGGAAAATAAATAAATAAAATAAAAGATAACAAAAATAACGAATGGAAAAAAACAACTCAAAACATAAAAACTAACACGAAAAAAAAAAAAACCATGTCGGCGGCGGTAGGGTTGGCGGCGGCGGCGGGTGGTGGGGTGGTGTCGGGTAGGGTGGTGGTGGATGGTGGTGAATGAGGAAGAGAGGAATGAATGATTTTTTGGGTTTTTGATTTTTTGGGGTTTTTGATTTTTTTGGGTTTTTTATAGAGGAAAGAGAATTGAGATGTAGAGAGAGGAAAAGAAGTTGTGATAATGAGATGATGAATGATTAGTGAGGTATGTTAATAGAATTGATGAGCTAATTAGAGAAAAGGTGGAGGGATTAATTTGTAGCCATTCATTGAGATCTAATCCTAGCCTTCCATTCTCTTCATCCAAGGGCCTTTAGAAGGACTTATGGACTCATAAGATGTAATGGACTTACATGATCCCTTCTCTCTCTCTCTCTCTCTCTCTCTCTCTCTCTCTCTCTCTCTCTCTCTATATATATATATATATATATATATATATATATATATATATATATATATATATATATATATATATATATATATATATATATATATATATATATATATATATATATATATAGGCAAGTTCAAATGAGTCCACCTAAAATGGTGAGTCCATAAGTCTTAATCTAAGTCATTAGATCATCTAAAATTAATGGTTGAGATTTGAAACTTCTAAGCAATTTTGGGAATGAAACTTTAATCTTTTATAAGTGAAACTTTAATATGTGAATGTAACTTTAATTCTTTATAATTGTAACTTTAATTTTTTTAAAGTCATTTTGTGAATAAAAATTTAATATGCATTTTTGAATATAACTTTAATGTTTCATGAGTGAAACTTTAAGGCTTAAAAGTGTAACTTTAATATTTTTAGGCTATTTATAATATAAAAATTTGAATTTATAAAATAATAAAATTGTGACTAATATTTATTTAATTTAACTGATTTTTAACAGTAACTTTAATGGTATACATGTGTAACTTTAATGCTTAAAAGTGAAACTTTAATTTTTGTAAGCCATTTCGAATAAAAAAAATTTGAATTTATGTAATAATGTAATTGGGACTAAGTTTTATTTAATTTCACTTATTTGTGAATGTAACTTTAATGTTTTATGATTGTGACTAATATTTATTTAATTTTCACTAATTTATGAATGAAACTTTATTATTAAACGAGTGAAACTTTAATGGTGACGAGTGAAACTTTAATTTTTTCTAGGCCATTTTCAATATAAAAGTTTGTATTTATGTAATAATGTAAAAATTAGTAATTTCTCTAATTTACGATTGCAACTTTAATAGTCTACGAATGAAACTTTAATGATATACGGGTTAAACTTTAATGGTACACGAGTGAAACTTTAATGGTACGCGAGTGAAACTTTAATGCTTGTGAGACGAAACTTTAATGCGAGTCATTTTATATATAGGCAATAACGACGACGACCAACGTCAATCACGACCACCAGCCACCCTAACCACCACATAAACACCGCCACAGTCCCACCACCAACAGCCGACAACAGCCACCACTTAAATATAGAAAAAAAAAAGAGAAATAGGAGAGATGCGGTAGAAAAACCTTCGCGCCACCACAACCTTTACAAAACACCACCGCAATCACGCCAACAACAACAAACACCAACTGCCCCCACCACCAACAACCACCACCAACATCTAAAAAAATTTCAGATCTGAAAAAATTACACCAATAAGAAAAAGAAGGGCGGAAAAGCGGGATTTCAGAGAAGGAAGAGAGGAAAACGCGAAGACGCAGAAAACGACTGGTTGTGCGCGGCTTTTGGAGGTGGCGACAGTGGGCTGCAAGAGGGAGAACGACAACAAATAAAACTCCAAATCTGAAAAAATGAAAAAGTGAGAAGAGGAAGGGCGGTGGTGGGTTGTCGTGGTGGCGGCTGCGTGAGAAAAGGAAAGGCGGTGGTAGGTTGTGCGGATGAAGATCTGAAAAGGAAGAGTGGGCTTGGTATATTGGCGGCAGCGTGAGTCTGGTGACGGCGGGGTGTCGGAGTGATGAGAGGGAGGATGAAGATGAGAGGAAGAGAGAGAAGTGAGAAGGAGGCAGTGAAATGTGATGAATGGAAGAATTGAATTAGGGTTTTATAATTTCATATTTAATCCTGACCCTTGATTTTGTTCTAATCTTGGCCATTTATTTTTTTAATCTAATGGATAGGATGAGGACTCATGGACTCATCTAATCTAAGTGGACTCATTTGAACCTAATTCCACCCCTAAACCTTGAGTCCATGAGTCCTCATCCAAGCCCTTGGATGAGGAAAATGGGTGGCTTAGATCAAACCTCCAAAAGGGAGATTAATTAGCTAATCTAACTCTCTCTCTCTCTCTACTCTTTTTAATTAATCACTAACCCATATCAATTAACCACTAATTTAATATATATACTTTTTCACTCATCCATTTCTCTCGCCTCTCACACAATTTCATTCCCCTCATCTCTCTAAAATCCAAATAAATCAAAAACCTCCAAAAATCACCCAAAAAAAGCCCATTAAAAACACCCCAAATAATTCACCCCATCTCCCACCCACGACCACCAACCAGTCGACCACACCCACCCCAACCCGTCAGCCACCCACCACCCCACCGGCACACCCACCACACGGCCACCCTCCTCTCCAACCGGCACCACCCCCACGCACCCACCAGCCGGCACCACCCCCACGCACCCACCACACCACCCACCACACCCCCCAACGTCGCCTCCTTCCACCTCGCACCACCGACACAACCGCCTCCCTCCTCTTTCTGCCGCCTCCCTCAACAAACACCACCCACAACATCACCTCACCCTACCACCACGGTACCCCAAGGCCGCCACCCACACCACCACTGCTTCCTCCTGCCGCCACCGACACACCACCACCACCCCATCCCCCTGCCGCTACACCACCCACCAACCATTGTCTTCCTCTCCCCTTTCTTCTCCTCCTTTTCGATTTTCAGATCTTTTTTTTTTAAATTAATTAATGGGATGGGGACTTGCCGACTTGGGGTGGGTGTTATTGTTTTGTTTTTTTTTTTTTTCTCCTTCGATTTTCACCTTTTTCTTTTTTTTTTTCAGTTTTGGCTTGTTTTTTATTTTGTTTTTGTCAGTGATGTTGATGTTGTTGTTGGATGTCGTTGGTGACTTGGTTTTTTTCAGATCTCGTTTCCCCTTTATTTTATTTTTATTTATTATTTTTGTTTTGTTTTGTTTTGTTTCAGTTTTGACTCGTTTTTTATTTTGTTTTTGTCGGATGTAACGTTTTTTTTATTTAAGTAAAGTTGTGTTGGTGGAAATTTGGTGTTGTTGTGATGGTGGAGATTTGATTTTTTTAAAAAAAAAACACAAATGAAAAAGTTAGATCTAGTTTTACAAAGTTAAACCAAGATTTATCTTTTTTTTTCATATTTTCTCTTTATTTGTTGATTTTTATCTTCTAGTCAAGTTAATATTACACTTATCTTTATTAAAGTTACACTTATTTTTATTAAAGTTTCAGTTTTCTCTACTAAAATTACACTTTTCTCTATTAAAGTTACACTTTTCTTTGTTAAAGTTACATTTTTTTTCTATTATTAAAGTTATACTTATTTCTATTAAAGTTACAGTTTTCTTTGTTAAAATTACATTTTTCTCTATTATTAAAGTTACACTTTTTTCTATTAAAATTACACTTTTCTTTGTTAAATTTACATTTTCCTCTATTATTAAAGTTATATTTTTCTTTATTAAAGTTACAGTTTTCTCTACTAAAATTACACTTTTCTCTATTAAAGTTACACTTTTCTTTGTTAAAATTACATTTTTTTCTATTATTAAAGTTACACTTATTTCTATTAAAGTTACAGTTTTCTCTATTAAAGTTTCACTTTTCTCTACTAAAGTTACACTTTTTTCAATTAAAGTTACACTTTTCTTTGTTAAAGTTACATTTTTCTCTATTATTAAAGTTACAGTTTTCTCTATTAAAGTTACACTTTTCTCCATTAAAGTTACACTTTTCTCTATTAAGGTAACCCTCTCAATGAGTAAAGTTATACTCCAATGGACTAATATGGACTAAAGTTACACTCTCAATAGACTAAAATTACACTCTCAAAGGATTAAAGTTACACTCTCAGTGGATTAAAGTTACACTTTTTATATGGACTAAAGATACACTCTCAATGGACTAGCTTATACTCTTATTGGACTAAAGTCACACTTTCGATGGATTAAAGTTACACTTCTAAAAAATTAAAGTTACACTTTTTGTTGCTAAAATTACCCTCGTAAAAGACTAAAGTTACAATAAGTTATGATAAAATTACAAAAATTCAAAATAGTATTCGTCAAAATCACTCGAAAAAGATTAAAGTTAAACTCGTAAAAACGCAAAATTGTCGTAAACTTTCTTTAAAACTGCAAATTTCAAAATAATATCCGTCAAAACCGCTTCGTAGTTTAAAGTTACACCTTTTTCTGTTAAAGTTATACTCTAAAAATACTAAATTGTCGTAAACTCGTCTCAAAATTATAAAAAACAAAATAAAATACGTCAAAACCGCTTTTTTTTTGTTAAAGTTACACTTTTTTTGTTAGAATTACACTCGTAAAATTTGTAAAACTTTGAAGCTTAAGAAGACAAAAGATAATGTTAAGTGTGTATGAGAATGAATTAGTGAATGCATAATTAAAGCTACAAAGAGAAAGTGAGATTAATTAGAGTGATAAGACGGTTTTAGTATGATATAGAAGCGTCAATTTGGTTGACTATTGGTGAAATAAGTGAGTTTTTAGAGGTATAATTATATAAAGTCTCATCTTACGATATTTATTGTATTTGAGATCAGTTAAGTGGAACTATTGATCAATGGAGTAATTTCGATGTTTTGGGCTCAAATAAAGACAAAAAGAATAGGTTGATTACATGTTTTACTAACCCAAAATTACAAGTGAATTGAAGAAATAATCTGAAGGAAGAGGAATGAGGCTACTAGTGGACATGAGCACATGGGCATGTCCCTCTTGATCCAACATCATCAAATTGGATACAAACAGGGAAAGCAAGATACTCATTCAAGAGAAGACGGAGCAAATTGAACAGCAACTTATGCGACCCACAGGTCTCCGCGCGTAGATGAGTTCGCAAGACATCCGTTTTGCACAATATTTTCTATTCTCATAAATACCAGATTTTATTTTGGTTCTTATAATATTAGAATTATTCTTATTCATTCAAGCTTTATATTGAGACTATTATCAAGAACTCTAATCTATTATTCTAGATCTATTATGAGGAACTAATTCCTCCTTCTTGGCTCAAGACATTGAAGCACTTATTATTCAACTATGAGTTTGAAAGTTCTAATCTTTCTCTTGACTATTGTTAATTGTTTTGTTCTTATTCTTATGAATGTTGTCTTACGATTGCTAGGTGCGCAACTAGTTGTCTATTTCATCATTCTATTGTTAGTATTGTTAATTGAATAGGATTTATTGATTAACTTTACGCTAGTAACAACTAGGGATTAATATTGAACGGGATTCGTTGATATGGATACTTAGAAGCGATTAACATATATCTAAAGTACAACTGGATTGTATGTGCTATTTATCCCTTGTCGAATTATCTATTCATATTGCTGCTGTTAGATTAAACCTTGAACTGGATTGTTAAGGTTGTTTAATAGTTAGGGCTAGTTAAGAACGGGATACGTTTTAATTAGCTAATCTTAAGGATAATTGGAATATCATCATTCACGATAAGGTAGTCAAGATAATTAATTAGAACCGCCTTACAATGATCAATTGGTATTAAGTTGCGGATTTGTGCTTGTTCCAAGATCCTTTAAGTCATCTGAATTCACTTACTTTAATATTTGTTAGTCTTAGTTCTTTAGTTAATCAAACAAATCAAATCCCCCCCTAAACTGGTTACTTTACTCTCTACTCTTAGACACGTTAATTAATTTAGTCCTTCCTTTTGGATTCGGCCCTTACTTTCGCTATATTGCTGTTTTAGTAGTGTAGTTAAGTGAGTGATTACAAATTTACATTTGATAGGCATACGACTTTTAGCCCGTCAAATTTGGCGCCGTTGTCGGGGAAGGCAATAGTTAATTTTTGTGTATTAGTGTAGAGAGTTTTAGTTAGTTAGTTTCGTATTAGTTTACTTGATAGATAGATGGCTACTAAATATTTTCCCCAATATGAGCATGAACTGTTTTATAAATATTTGAATAGACTCCATGAATATGTTATAAGATGTCGTCATCCTTATCAAACATGGGAGCTTTGTCATGTAATTTATAATGGTTTGAATAAGGAGACTCTTGGTCATGTGAATTCTTTGAGTGGGGGAAATTTCATTAATGGGTTGAGCTATGAGGAAAAGTGGGAACTTTTTCAATATTTGGCTCATGACACTGAAGAATGGGAGCGATACAATTCACTTCCTATACAACCCGAGCCCCTCTATTCTGGTGCTTTGAATTATCATGATAACTCATATATGTCTACTGAAGACATGATACGTGCTTATATGGCTGATGTTAATTCCTCTTGTGCTAATGTTAATCCCTCCCCATGTGAGACTAACCTAGTTAGTCAAGATTTAGAGGACCGTGTTGAACAAATGACTAACTACTTTGATATGCATGTGACAAGAAGAACTTGATTCTTATTATATTAAGTGGCAAACTGAGCATGTTGATAAGTTTCATGACCCTCTTCCCCTTGAACCTGAAGTGAAGCACTTTTATAAAAGTGTGATGTTGATAGTGATGATGATGGTTTTTGGGATGATGACGAGGATGAATATGGTGTGATACATTCTTCACCCCCTTCTCCTATTTCTATGCTTGTTAACTTATCTTGCACTAATATTGAGATGACACATGTTGATAATTCATTGATGCAAAGTGATTTGAGTAATGTTTTGATCGTTGATTTTTCAACTGTGATTGTTGAGCATGAGAAAGAGGGGGTGTTTGTGTCATATGATGAGACCATAGTGAGCGGGGTGGAAGAAGAGGAGATACTTGTTTTTAATAATATGAAAGATGACCTTTCTATACTTGTTGAATTCATTAGCATGGAGTTTGATAAAAAGGTGGGGGAAGGAGAGGACAAGGTAGTTAATGAGTCTTATATTCACAAGGAGGAATCACCCATTCCACCTTTTGAGACTCAATCTGTGTTAGTCCCTCAAAAATTTTATATTATCTCCGTTCCTTACTTGACAATCCCTATATCAACCTCATCTTATAAAGAGCCATATCGTGACATGAGAGCTAATTTTGAACAACATAGAGGTAAAGAAAAGTATTTGCATGTTTATACCTCTTTTGTACATGTATGGTTTCATCTGCTCTTACACTATTATTGTCACTTCTCGTTTTTGTGGGCTATCATGTTTGATAGGTTACTGAGGGCATTAAGTTGTTCCGCGCATGACTTGGCTTTTCACTCATTCTGAATGGTCCATTGGTAAGTTCAGGTAATCTTTCTATCTCAGCTTAAGTCGGGTGGTTTTACCATTCCGCGAGATGTCGAGCCAGCGACGTTAAACAAAAGCGCTCCCGGGAGGCAACCCATAGATTACTGTTTTGAAAAAAAAAAAAAAAAAAAAAAAAGTCGAAAACAAAAAAAAACGAAAAATCAGAAAAAAAAATTGAGAGGAAAAAAAAAAGATCGAACAATACCTCAAGATTCATTGCATATTTATGGTGTTGGCGTCATAAGAAGGGCGACAAAGAAGGATGGTTGGGTAGGTTAGTGGTTAAGGTGAGGAGAAATCGCGGTGAGATGTTGTGGGCACCTTCTTTTTGCGATTGGATGGACTTGTGAGTTGGAGTAGAGGACACTAGGACAAACCATTTGAGCTTGTTTTGTGTTAACCTTATTTGGTCATTTGTTAGGATTGGAGCGATAAGGGGCGCTAGTATTCCTTGGTGATTCCTTATTGTCCTTATTGTGTGTTCTTGGAGATGCAAATGGCTAAGTGTGGGGAGGAGGTATGGTGAGTGGTTGCAAAATTTATACGGTTTTGAGGATCGCATTATGGTTCTACTTGTGAAGTCGTCTGATGTTAAATGTTCCATGAGGTATCTCTCCTTCTCATTTTATTGTGTCCTGTACAACATTGAGGACAATGTTTAATTCAAGTGTGGGGGGGAGAATCGTTCCGATTTGTATACATTTGTACTTGTGTGGTGTGTTTATTTCAGTTATCTATTTCAAAAAAAAAGTGAGAAAATGAAAAAAAAAAAGAGAGAGAGAGAGAAAGAAAATGAATCCCGGCTAGGTGAAAACCCGAAAGGGCGCCTAGGCAAGATTGGGATGTGGCCGAGGACGGAGTGAAACCCCGAAAGGGCGCTCCGAGTAAAATGAAGAATTGAGTTGCGTAACACTGAGAGTAGGGTGAGATGAAAAGAATGATGGAAAGCTAGAGTGAAAACCTGCAAGGGCGGGCGTCTAGGCAAAATGAGAGATTTAGGTAAAACGAAAAATTCTTCCGATGCTATTTATCTCCCTTTATTGTGTTGGATACCATCTTGAGAGAGTTTCATGGTAAGTCGTGTCAGCTTCCTTGTGCTTCTGTGGATCGGTGTTGGTATGAGCTGCTAATGAGTCCTTTGAGTTTACTCGAGGACGAGTAAAGATCTAAGTATGGGGAAGTTGATAAGACGGTTTTAGTATGATATAGAAGCGTCAATTTAGTTGACTATTGGTGAAATAAGTGAGTTTTTAGAGGTATAATTATATAAAGTCTCATCTTACAATATTTATTGTATTTGAGATCAGTTAAGTGGAACTATTGATCAATGGAGTAATTTCGATGTTTTGGGCTCAAATAAAGACAAAAAGAATAGGTTGGTTACATGTTTTACTAACCCAAAATTACAAGTGAATTGAAGAAATAATTTGAAGGAAGAGGAATGAGGCTACTAGTGAACATGAGCACATGGGCATGTCCCTCTTGATCCAACATCATCAAATTGGATACAAACAGGGAAAGCAAGATACTCATGCAAGAGAAGACGGAGCAAATTGAACAGCAACTTATGCGACCCACAAGTGTCCGCGCGTAGATGAGTTCGCAAGACATCCGTTTTGCACAATATTTCCTATTCTCATAAATACCAGATTTTATTTTGGTTCTTATAATATTAGAATTATTCTTATTCATTCAAGCTTTGTATTGAGACTATTATCAAGAACCCTAATCTATTATTCTAGATCTATTATGAGGAACTAATTCCTCCTTCTTGGCTCAAGACATTGAAGCACTTATTATTCAACTGTGAGTTTGAAAGTTCTAATCTTTGTCTTGACTATTATTAATTGCTTTGTTCTTATTCTTATGAATGTTGTCTTACGATTGCTAGGTGCGCAACTAGTTGTCTATTTCATCATTCTATTGTTAGTATTGTTAATTGAATAGGATTTATTGATTAACTTTACGCTAGTAACAACTAGGGATTAATATTTAACGGGATTCGTTGATATTGATACTTAGAAGCGATTAACATATATCTAAAGTACAACTGGATTGTATGTGCTATTTATCCCTTGTCGAATTATCTATTCATATTGTTGCTGTTAGATTAAACCTTGAACTGGATTGTTAAGGTTGTTTAATAGTTAGGGCTAGTTAAGAACGGGATACGTTTTAATTAGCTAATCTTGAGGATAATTGGAATATCATCATTCACGATAAGGTAGTCAAGATAATTAATTAGAACCGCCTTACAATGATCAATTGGTATTAAGTTGCGGATTTGTGCTTGTTCCAAGATCCTTTAAGTCATCTGAATTCACTTACTTTAATATTTGTTAGTCTTAGTTCTTTAGTTAATCAAACAAATCAAATCCCCCCCTAAACTGGTTACTTTACTCTCTACTCTTAGACACGTTAATTAATTTAGTCCTTCCTTGTGGGTTCGACCCTTACTTTCGCTATATTGTTGTTTTAGTAGTGTAGTTAAGTGAGTGATTATAAATTTACATTTGATAGGCATACGACTTTTAGCCCGTCATAGAGCATAGGAAACCCATTAGTGTTAAGTGTATTTATTGTTTTCAATCTCAACCATCTATATTGGAAGATCTAGGGGATGTAGATAGGACTTAGGGACTCAAAAAATATGAAGGACTCATAAGAACCCCACTATATATATATATATATATATATGGTGTCTCGGAGGATGTATGGATGTTGGAATTGTGAACGGGTTTGAGAATTTGCATATTTGATTGTCTTATTGTTGTATTATTCTTGTTGTTTAGATATTCCTACTCAATCGTTGGGTTGACCATGTATTCGTTAAACACCTGTGATGAGCCAATTATTGGGGAGCAGATTGATTTCAGGTAATTGAGCTGGCTTAGAAGGGAGCTGAAGGGCGCGAGGCATTGGCTTTTACTTAGCAGTCTAGATCACCTAGAATAGACAAACATTATTCAATAATAGTTTTATTTAGTTTCCGCTGCAATTGTATTTTCATTAATTACAGTTATTTATTTTGGAACAGTGTAATAAGGCCATTTAAACGTTATATTTAATTAAAGTATTGTGGTTTCATTTACCTTTGTAATCACTACCTCAGGCAACTGAGATGGTAACACTTTCATTTATCTAGGAATGCCTAGTAAAGGCTCTTAAATAAATGGGGGTGTTACATGTATAGTTAATCTATCGACATGGTTGTTGCAGCTTCAAGTGTTCGTTGTTGCTCCTCTATGACGCTGCTATTGTGTCAACTAGAAATTAGCATTGGTCAAATGACATAGCCATATTGGTCAATAGACATAGGTTACGTTGACGGTAAATAACATGTATAAACCTCATTCCCACTCTCTCAAGCTCGTCTAAACCCCTTCCATACTCCTTCCTTGTTCCATTATGAATGATTTCGGATTGTAATTACATAATCGATCTCCAATCCTGCAAAGAACGCGAAACATACCAAAGTAGAAAATACGGGGCAAATAAAGAGAATTAAACAAATAAGCTCGTAGAGATGCGTGCTAAACATGTAAATAAATACGTCTAAAAGGCTCGCATCAATACTCCTGAGTGTTGTGAGCATCTACCTCATCGAATGTGACAGTCGGCAAATTCTCATGGTTGATTCTGCAAGAGGATTCTGGTTTATTTCCCTTAGTTTCTGTTGCGTGCCTCTTTGCGGCGGAGTATGTTAGGCCACAGATATAAGGGGTGCAAAAGGCAGAACCTGACTTGTCGAGCTAATGTTACCTTGCTTGCCCCCACGTGATAGCAGGTGGTCCAGATTTCCCTTGTTGTACTGCACGTTCACTTCCTTTCTTAGAGTAATGCAATCTTCTGTATTATGTCCAATGTCACGGTGAAATTCACACTTCTTACCGGCATCCTTCCCTGAAGGCTTGCCCTTTTACTGGTCGCTTGGGCCACTTAACTTTGTCTCCTAGATTCTTTAATGTCGGGACACTGTTGACAACCCATACTCCTCCAGCTTTGAGGGCAGCTTTGGATCATTCTTCCAATCTCTCGAGACTCTTGCAACTGTGGTATAGGGTTTGGACCTTTCCTCCTTCTTCTCTTCCTAGTCTTTTCTGATAGATCGTTCTACACCTGGAACCGTTCTTCTGGATTTGGCATCTTCCTCGTACCTAATAGCAACCATAGCCTTTGCCTGCACGTTTTCGAATGTACGACAAGGGTATCTAGTGAGATCCTTGTACAAGTCTGAGTCTTGATGAAGCCCTTGTCGAAACGCTTCTATTGCTGCTGGCACATCATACTCTCTGGTTGCCACCTTCTCCTTATTGAACCTACTCACAAAGTCCCTCGTAGTTTCTTCAAATCCTTACACCGTCCTATACAGGTCGCTAGTCTGCTTTTCTGGCTTCTTGCTGCTAGCAAATTGTTACGTGAAAGCGTTAACCAGTTCAGTGAAGAAGCTACGGATTTGTTTGGCAGACTCACGAACCATTGTAAGGCCACACCTGATAGTGTTGACCCGAATCCTTTGCACATACAAGCTTCCTTCAGGGCTCCAACCGCCGTTATTACCATCATCTTTTGCTTGAATTGGCTTATATGATCGAAAGGGTCTGTTGTTCCGTCATAGAGTGTTATTATGGGCGCGCTGAATCCTTTGGGGACTGTTTCGAACGCTATCTGATCCACAAATGGAGAATCTGATTAGCTATCTGGGGTTGCTGACGTGACTCGTATTTACGCACATTTAGTCCCCTAACTAGCCTCTTTCCTATGCTTTTTAGTGTGTATTTGGGTCGTTTTTTGTCTTTAGCTTCTTATTATGCATATTCTATGAGGTTTGGTGTCCTTGGTAGAAGAAGAGCACTAACCTTGCCTAAACGGAGTAAAACGAGACTAAATTGATTACACCCAACGACCAAGCATCGAAGAGGAGACTAAAGCTAAAAGTCGTAGCTCAATAAAGCAAGT
This sequence comes from Silene latifolia, assembly GCF_048544455.1. Classification (NCBI taxonomy): domain Eukaryota; kingdom Viridiplantae; phylum Streptophyta; class Magnoliopsida; order Caryophyllales; family Caryophyllaceae; genus Silene; species Silene latifolia. Next base: position 78,201,202 of record NC_133531.1, read on the forward strand.
TTTAGGTCAATGAAGGATAAACCCCACGACCCAAGAATCAATCCCCACAAGTTGTTGGGCAAGAATGACGAGAAAGGAGCCATTACAAGAGGAAATTGCTTAAAGTCAAACCAAGAGTTGCTTTTTTAGCTCTGAAACTATGATAGATGAAACGGCATCAAAAAATAAAGTGGTTTAGGCTTTTGAATCACTCCAATAAGAGTCCGAATGAGGAAATAACGTCTGTTTTACAATCCGAGCTCAAATAGACAAGCTGAGACCCAGGACGCCCAACCTGAGCAGAGGTCGCCCGACCTAAGACCCAGGTCGCCCGACCTAAGCTCCAGGGTTGTTTCTTCACAGCTCCAGGACGCCCGACCTGCTCAGGGGACTTGCAAGGAGTTAGACGTGTTTGGTGGGGGCTAGCCTTCATTTAAGCTCATAATTAACTCTAAAGCTTACTTACTATATATACCCCCCCCCCCCCCCTCTTTGTATTTAGAGGAGATTAAGCCCTCTTAGTGGAGGCTAAGTCCCTTTAGATTAGATTAAACTCTCATTAGGAGTAGATTAGAATAGATTTGCCTTTTTAATCATTCCACAAATTGCACTTTAATCTTTCCTTAATTATTGTTCAAGATTTCTTAGATCTAATTAGGTAATTGAAGATTATTGGGTTATTATTGGAGAATTGACAACTCTTCATCAATCAATCAAGTTTTCTTCTATTATTCTTTCCTTTCCATTTGCTCATCTTAAGATTGGTATAATTTCTTTACTCTTTACTTAATTATTGCTTATTGCTTTACTCTTTCATCATGTTTATACTTGTTAAGATGATTGACACCATTGATAACATGTTTTTCATGATAATGAGTGAGTAGTTCCCTAACTAGGATTAGTGGGGGATTAGGGGAGTTAATCATGGGAAAGATTTATGCTTAATGAGTTCATATGAATACTTGCTTATTGTACTTTCTACTTATGCACATGTTATGTTTGATGAAATGCTTGATTGACAACCTAGCATGATTCTCTTATCCTTTCAACAAGACTTATAAGACATAAACCAACTCAAGGCTTGTTAGACCATGCATATAGTTGAATAGGAAGAATTAAGTCGATTGTAGGTGTTGTAAAGTCGTGACCGACTCGGCTCCGGGACCCAAATCTTCCTAGGAATTGTAAGACATAAACTAACTCGATTCCAACAATAATAATTGCTTGCAGATATATAACTCATTTTTGCTATATTACCATGATTCCCCTATGATCCCATGATATCCTAGTACCTTTAATCATTTGTTTACATCCTTTCCTTTGTTGCTTGTTTTACCTTACATTGCTTTCATTAGTTTAGAACCATCAAACTCAAACCAATTGTGACAACCTAGTGCAACTACAATTAGATTGAACAGTTTAAATGCCCCCGTCTTTGGGTTCGACTCCGACTTGCTTGCTATGCTAGTAGTTGGATATAAATAGTGTTTGATTGAGTGAACAACGACGCACTCATCAGTTGCTCTTTCCATAGGGGTTGGAATTCCTGGGATCCTGGTCATCATTGCTCGCAACTCTTGGTACTGCTGCTCTGGGTAATTGTTGTAACCGGTGTACGGGTTGTACACGAATTGCTGCGGATTCTGTACATTGCCCCCACTGCTGTATTCTTGTGCTGGGTGGCTATGGGTGTTGCTGCCATCATAGCCCTTGGCTGCTACCCAATGACCTGCTGGCTGTTGAATGTTGCGAAAGGTACTTGGTTAGTAGTAACCAAATCACTTGAAAAGAGGTTACCTGACGTGGATCCTGTATTGACATTTGCAGGAGTTGGTTGAGGAACATCTGGTGTCAGAAACCCTAGCCATGTTGGCGCACTGTCTCTGCCTACCAGTGTGCCTTCCAGATCCATCCTGGTTACTAGATCTTAGAGGAGCGAGTGTGGTGGTTCCTGACCAGAGGATGGGCCTACCTGGTGTGCTGCTACCAATGCCTGGCTCCACGGAGTCTGATTCCTGCCCTCAGATAATGTAGGGTTTGGGGTGTGCCAACGCATGGCATCTATCTATGCCCACATTGCTTTGTTCTCCTTTTCAGCCTAGGCCATCATGCTTCTGCTATCCTCCCTCAAGTTCTCCATGGACTCTCTAAGGGCATCCAGTGTGTGTATCATAGCCTACGTTGAATTGGGTGGTGGTTGTTGGTGTTTCACGTGACCAACGGGTCGCGTTTCTTGGAGGACTGTTGGCTCCATCTGGACGGACCCTTGATACCGTCGTTTTGTATCAAAATTAAATTTATAAATCCAAACTAAAACTATAGCTAGTGATAGTAAGGATCGAACCACAGAGAGACAAGATCAATTTTGTTTGCTATTTTCAGTCTATAAAAGTAACAATTAAGTGGGGGGCTTTGAAATTGTTTGATTCTAAAACTAATTGACAAAATAAGAGAATTCGCAAATAAGATAAAAGAGAGATCAGGAACTTTGGTTCACCATGGCTAAGGTCAGGTCAAAAAGGTAACAGAGGTCTTGTAATATGGTCTCGGGGAACATGAGCAAGTCTTTTGATCAATGCTCAAAATTAACCTTACGGTCTTCTAATTCCCAAGAATTTCTCAAAGCTTTCGCTCAAAGGAAATTCCAAACCCAATGAAAACCTAACCTACTAATCTTTCAATCTAGCAAGACGGGTTTATCAAAAGGTAATAAGATCGATACGGAAGAATTCATATTAGCAAAACAACCCTAATTTATGCCATGGCTCACCTCGTTCCCAATCAATAAAATTAGCTATGCATAATTAAAACTATAACAATTGCAAAATTGAAGGCAAAGAATAAGATTGACATAATTGAAATTGAACTTAAGACAAAAGATTAAAACTGGATTTCTTGAATAAAAACTAATAACAACAAGAATTGAATTGACAAGAAATAAAAGAAGAAGGAAATTGCATTAAAGCTTACTAATTAATTGATGAACAAAGTAATTGAAATTGGAATCCGCCGTCTCCCTTTCTTGTCTCCAAACTAGATCTAAACTTTTGTTCTTGAATAATAAAAAGCATAACCTAAAATTATTCCTGCGTTCTACTGATAAACGATGCCCAAAAAGTTAATTAAAATTGGGCTTTTAAAAGTCTAACACGTAAAATCAATCTCAGCCTCGCGGCCTGGTCGATCGACTAAGGGGCATGATCGATCGACCAGCCAGTGCAATGCAGTAACTCCTGCTGAACGTCCACGGTCGATCGACTGAAGAGGTTGGTCGATCGACCAACTGAGCTGTGCAGTAACTTCCTTCTTTCTTCAAATCAGCCTCTTCACTCCAATGCACGCATCCCGAGGTGAACGAGTCCGAACTCCCTTCTTCCAAGCTTCCCTGAAGTTGCCTCCGGAGGACGATTTAGGCTTGATTTAGCTCACTTCTACTCGTTCCTACAATAATTCATAGAAATTGCAAAGTAAACCGTTTCGGGAGAAATAGTAGCTTTAAGCTAACGAATACGCATGGAAATACGTGCCAAAACTGCAAATAAAGTGTATAGAATATGCACGTATCAAATCTCCCCAAACCAAACCTTGCTTGTCCCCAAGCAAGCACTATGACCCAACTAAAAAACCTAATGGAAAGGAGTATATCTCAGAGCTAGCTACAAGTCAATGCTAAACCGTTTCATGCACATAATCAACTACTGCAAAGCTCAAAACAAGTGAACAAATTTATGCATATTATGGAATTAAATCGGGCGTTCGACCTTGCAAGACTCATAAATTTGGACTCTCCCGGGTCACTCTTCCCTCAGCAAGGCAAATGGTAAGAATATATGTAGAAGAGATGGAAGAAAGTACAGACTCTCACCTAGACTGCGACCGACAAAACATGTATGCTTGACTAGTATAAATAGTGATTCTAGCTACCGTACACACGCATAACCACCGTCAAGGACTATTACATGCCGAACTATTGCAAGATTTGGATATGTGAGGCTAAGTGGGAAAGAAAGGGAAAAACAAGTATGGAAATGTGGGGGTAAGAAGCCAAGCTAGTACCTAACAAACCATCAGAAACCGTATCCCGTTCCTCCAACTCGAAATATAAACAATTGCCTCTAAATGTCTAGGCAACACGCTATCCCAAAACAGACACCTCCAATTCATAAAATAAGCACATGAGGTGTATTCTCAATTCAACCGAATTATTATTTTTTTCTAAATTCCTTATTATTATTTTTTTCTTTCTTTCTTTTCTTTTTTTTTTCTTTTCCTTTTCCTGGATGGGCAGTCGATCGGCCATAAGACCCAGTCGATCGACCACCTCTGCTGGACTATACTCACTGCCCAGATCAACTTCCTTTTTTTTTCATCTTTTTCTGAGTTTTTTTTTTTCTTTTCCTCTCCTGACTTTCTCTTTTCCAGGCTGACACATTAGCAACTCCTGCAATTCTCATAGATACCCACTCCAACAGTGCAGAAACAAACCAAAACTGCTATCTTTCGACAAATTCCTCTACTACTACCTAGCTCGGCACAATGGTAGGCTAAGTATGGGATGTAGTTAAGGGCAACTGGCAGATATGGCTTATAGTGGAGTTAAATGGGGCAAAATGAGAAAGGGGGAGATGCAATAATTCTCAAAACACGTAATACCGACCACAAACCGATGCGTATAGGCAATAAGCAATCAAAACTCATACACGTGCAAAACATGAAATGAAGGGAGTACTACTCTCAATCCTAAATTAACCGGTCATGAATGTCACCAGTTATAGGCTCTATATCTCAGAAAGTATAAGTAGTTTGCCAAAAGTAAATGAGTCAAGTCTAATAACCCGAAGTAAATTCCACAACAAAATTTGAGAGATCACTTTTAAATCTCGCTAAGCAGTTGTGAAAAGGCAAGGAATGGCATATATTTGACTAATAGTGCAATGTCATCATTAATAAACTCCAATCCGACTCGACTATATGCAAAAGTAAACGTGATATTTTTTGAATTTTTGGTGGTTTTTCAAAAATTTATTCTTTTGTTTTTTTTTTTTTTTTTTGAATTAAAAACAAATGCAAACTGAAATGCAATAAAAAACAAATGCAGATGCAATAGACATATGCAAATACCCTCCCCAAACCAAAACGCACAATGCCCTCATTGTGCTCAGCAGCAAATCACCAGCAGTAACAACAAAATGGGGAAGAATATAAGCAACAAAAAGGTAAAAGTAAACCAACAAAGAGGGACCGGAACTCACAAAAGAAGACCTCCCCAAACCAGCCAAAAAAGAGGAGGTCACAAGCATCTAATCTCCACCGTCATACTCGGAACCACTATCCTCATCTGACCCTGAGTCATCCTCCTCTTCCGCCTCAGCAGCAGCGGCAGTAGTCGTGGTGGGAGTATACCTCGTAGCAGGCGGAGGGTAGCCGCCTACCGGTGGGACAAACAAGGACGGGTGAGTCCAGGGACCTCGTGGGAGCATCCCCGACCGAGCGTACTCCTCGTAAACTGGGTACAGGGCCAGAGCCGTGTCTAATCTGTGCTGATCAAAGCTCCTGCACAAGTCACCCAACACACGTGACATCGCCCTTTGGTCCATGACCGCAGGGATAACCATAGGTGTAGGGGGACGGAAAGTGGCCGGGAAACCGGTGGGAGCAGGAGTGGAGAAGGAGGGTGCCTGTGAAGAGGAGGCACGAGCTCGCCTCAAGGTGCTAGCGGTAGCGGTGCCCGCCCCAATAGGGAGCCTGTAGCTAGGTAAGGGCGGGCGAGCTGCCCCCGAAACAGTTGTAAGGGGCAGGATAGGAGGGAGGCCAAGGACAGGGATGGGGTCGCAGATGAAAGAATCAATCTTCCACCGACTCCGACTATCGACCCACTTCACAGACCTCGCGTAGGCAAGATCCATGAAGCGTAGGTCAGGGTCAATAGGGGCCTCCTCTCGAGGGAAAAGAAGAACTAGACGGTTGGCGATACGCGTCACCAACCCACCACAAGCAATAGTGGCCAAAGCGCCTTCACTGATAGTGTGAAAGTGAGCGGCAGTCAAATAAGCTATGTTATAGATACGGGCTACCCGACTTTCAATGTTCAGATAGCCCGCCAAGATAGACAGTTCAATGGTATTCACATTATTTGACTCCTTGCGGCCGAAAATGGTATTACCCATCAGCCGTAAAAAATAGCGAAAATGGGGTAAGTGGACGGAAGTGCCCATCCTCTTAGGGCCGTTTCAATCAGAGATACACGACCACATGACCCGGTGAACATCAGAAGTTTCCGAGGTGTTACCCTCGAAATAAAGACCCAAATAACCAGCAAAGTCGACTAATGTCAGGGAGTAGGTGACATTGAATAGCCGAAAAGAAATGCAAGGGCTACTCCTGTTGGCTTCGAAAGAAGCCTGGTCAAAAACATAAGACGAGAAAAACTCGAGGGTCAAAGTGTAGTAAGTGAACTCAGCCATGTCCACAAGCCCCGACATTCCTGTCCCATTTAGCAGAGACACAACAGACTCAAAACAACCTAATTTCTCTAAAGTAGGCCGATGAAGAAAACGAGTGGCCTGAACTTTCATTTTTGCGACAAAGAGAGCGAATTTAGCTCGCTGAGTAGAGGTAGAGAAAGTAACCTGCGGATAGTCAGGTAGACTATCCGTAGTATCCTCGATCATCAACGAGGGACCTCGCGGCCGTTTGGCAGCTCCCTGACTGGACTGACCTTCGAACATCTTCTGCTTCCCTTTCGTCATTATTACTTCCTACAAAATTAACAACTAGCTTCCCATAACCTTTAACAATGTCAATTGATAAAACCCTAAACAAAATTCAGAATTTGAAACGAAATTAGGGTTTCGAAAAATTGGGGAAAACGGGATTAGGCACTTCCTAGTTGCTAAGATGTCTCGAAAATTAAGGGATAAGGATAGCAAAGTGTAATTAAAGCCTAAATTCGACAAGCAATCAACCCTAAATCGATTTTCCCCAAATCGATTTTTCCGACCCAAGGTAACAATGCTCGGAATTTGGGCATAAAAATTCAGCTTGGATCGAATATAAGGGAGTAAGAAGGGATTAGAGACATACCTTTGACGAGAACTTGAAGATTTAAGCAAGAAAATTCGAGAATAAAGGGGGATTGCAAGAGAAATCGCAAGAAGGGAGAAGAACAAGGGTTTCTATTTTTTTTATTGAAATAGAAAGAAACAATGAATGAATAAAGAGGTAAAACTTCCCTTATTAATCTTACGTTCTGATCTCGCGCAGGGGTCGATCGACTATCAGGCTCAGTCGATCGACCAGGCTTCTCCCATACAGCTCTTCTGGTCATCGCGTAGTGGTCGATCGACTACCCTACCCTGTCGATCGACCAATATCCCTGTGAAACAGCTTCTGCCCCTTTGTTTCTCAGTTGATCGACTGATGAACTTAGTCGATCGACTGCAGGTACTGGCAACAAATCCTTTTTTACGTTAAAATTGCTTTGCCAACATAATTTTCCCGTCTTTCTCTCACAAACATTCAGTAAATCACCCTACGCACTTTGCATAAAATAATCACCTGCAAAAATTCTCAAAGGCGCACATTCTCCCAACCAAGAAATTGCTAATTAAAAGAAAATAAGCTAAAGGTCCTAATGCAAATCAAATGAAATAAAAAAGTAAAATTCTTAATTACAAAAAATGTACAAGCCGGGTTGCCTCCCGGCTAGCGCTGGTTTAAGAGGTCCCGCACGACCGTTTTACCTCAGTGTGCAGCTTCTAAAATTGGGTCAAAGTATAGTACTTCGACCTGCCCAACGAAATCGTCTGCACCGTGATAATGTTTCACATATTGGCCATTAACTTTGAACCTTTCTCCAGCAGAGGTCTCCAATTCAACTGATCCGAATTTTGTAACTGCTGTGACCGTATAGGGGCCAGTCCACCTGGATTTCAGCTTACCAGGAAATAAACGGATACGAGCATTAAAAAGAAGTACCTTATCGCCAATATGGAACTCGCGCTTAATGATTCTCTTGTCGTGTCAGCGCTTCGTTTTCTCTTTGTAGATCCTAGCAATATCATAGGCCAGCAGCCTAAATTCCTCCAGCTCATTTAGATGTGTCATACGTTTCTCACGAGAGAGGTTAGGATCCAAATTCAGATCACAAATAGCCCACCAAGACTTACGCTCCAACTCAACAGGTAAATGACATGTCTTACCATAAATCAATCGGAATGGTGACATCCCAATTGGCGTTTTAAACGCGGTTCTATAAGCCCATAAGACATCATCTAACTTAAGACTCCAATCTTTCCGTGATTTAGAAACAACTTTAGCTAAAACTTCTTTCAATTCTCTGTTAGAAATCTCAACCTGACCACTAGTTTGAGGATGATACCCCAAACCCCTACGATGTTGGACACCGAATTTAGTCAATAAAGCACTAAGTTGTTTCTCCTTAAAATGCATTCCACCATCGCTAATTACAACCCTAGGGACACCAAAACGAGGGAAAATAATCTTTTTAAATAGCTTAATCACGGCCTTTGCATCGCAATGGGGAGTAGCGATAGCTTCTACCCATTTGGAAACATAATCTACAGCTACGAGGATATATTTATTACCTTGACTGCTCGGAAAGGGTCCTTGATAATCAATGCCCCAGACATCGAAAATCTCAACCTCTAGAATGCCTACCTGTGGCATCTCATGTCTCCTTGAAATATTCCCCGATCTTTGACAAGCATCGCACTCAGCAACAAAATTGCGACTATCTGCATGCAAAGTTTGCCAATAGAAACCAGATTGGAGTACCTTAGCCACAGTCCGGGACGGACCATGGTGACCACCATAGGCAGAAGAGTGGCAAGCTTCTAGGATATCTTTCACCTCCCATTGAGGCACACATCTCCGAACAAGACCGTCTGCGCATTCCTTGAAAACATAAGGATCATCCCAAAAGTATTGTCTAGCATCATAAGCGAATCGCTTCTTCTGCTGCCATGAAAGCTCGGGTGGTATCTTACCTGTCACAGCAAAATTAGCATAATCAGTAAACCACGGAGGTGGATAAGACCCTGAAGTAGTAATAGCTAACAGACTCTCATCAGGAAAAGAATCATTAATAGGTAACGAATCCTCCCTTTCTGTCAGCTGCAGACGAGATAAGTGGTCAGCCACCACATTCTCTGCTCCTTTCTTATCCTTGATCTCCAGATCAAACTCCTTCAAAAGGAGTATCCACCTCAAAAGTCTCGGCTTCGCATCCTTCTTAAGAAAGAGAGTTTTGTATTTGCATGGTCAGTATAAACAACAACCTTAGAACCTAACAAATAAGACCGAAATTTATCTAAGGCAAAAACTACAGCTAGAAACTCCTTCTCAGTGGTATAATAATTGACTTGAGCCTCATCCAGAGTTAGGCTCGCATAATATATGGCATTCAAAGCTTTATTCGTCCGCTGTCCCAAAACTGCACCAATCGCATAATCGCGGCATCACACATAATCTCAAATGGGAGGTCCCAATCGGTAATTTGAATGATTGGTGCGAAACTAGAGCCTCCTTCAACCTGTTAAAAGCTAAAAGGCACTCATCGGTAAACTCAAAGATGACATCCTTAAAGAGCAATTGTGTAAGTGGTTTAGCAATTTTTGAAAAATCCTTAATGAAACGCCGATAAAAACCAGCGTGACCAAGGAAACTCCTCACTCCTTTAACATTCACGGGAGGAGGCAATTGCTCAATCACCTGCACTTTTTCCTTATCACCATGTATACCCTTATCAGAAATCAGATGCCCTAACACAACTCCCTCATTGACCATGAACTGACATTTTTCCCAGTTTAAAATAAGATTAACATCAATACAACGCTGCATGACTTTATCAAGATTAGCTAAACAACGATCAAAGTCATTACCATAAACTGAGAAATCATCCATAAATACCTCCATAATGTTCTCTATATAATCAGAAAAAATCCCCATCATGCACCTCCGAAAGGTAGTGGGGCGTTACACAATCCGAAAGGCGTGCGGTATGCAAAAACACCCTGTGGACAGGTAAAAGTGGTCTTACTCTGATCATCCGGATGAATAGGGATCTGAAAGAACCCTGAATATCCGTCTAGAAAACAGAAAAATTTGTTAGAGGCAAGTCTTTCAGTCATTTGGTCAACAAAAGGGAGGGGGAAGTGGTCTTTCTTGGTGGCGGCATTCAACTGTCTATAATCAATGCACATCCGCCACCCTGTCACAACTCGTGTTGGTATTAATTCATTTTTCTCATTTTTAACCACGATAGTCCCTCCTTTCTTCGGAACTACCTGAATTGGGCTAACCCACTTGGAGTTGCCAACTGTATAAATAATATCTGCATCGAGTAGTTTCATCACCTCAGCCATAACAACTTCCTGTATCTTCGGGTTCAACTTGCGTTGACCCTGTCTGTAAGGCTTGTGGCCTTCCTCCAGCTCTATCATGTGCATACAAATATCAGGGCTGATGCCCTTAATATCATCCAAAGAGTAACCTAGAGCCTTCCTGTTTTTCTTAAGCACACACATCAGAGTAGAAAGTTGGTCATCATTAAGCTTAGCACTAACAATAGCTGGGTACTGCTCCGTATCATCTAGAAAAACATACTTAAGATTAGGAGGAAGTGGCTTACGCTCTGGCACCTTTACCTCTACAGCATAGGCAGAATCAGCTTCAATGGTATAGCAAGTGTTTGCCAAATTCTCGTTGGCCAGGCTTAAGAGCATCTCATCTTCTTCCTCTGTGAGCTCGTAGCTCTCCATTGAGGCTACCAAAGCATCTGGCTCCTCAGCATTCTCCGTTGTACTACCTGCACACTCATCTACACGGGTTAGAATAGCTAAGGGATCCTTGGCTAAGGATTCCCTCCAGTTACAATTAACAGCCTTGTCAACAATATCAATGGAATAACACGTATCATCATCAGCAGGTTCAGTAGCCTTACGAGCAAGACTGAACTCAATGGTGTCATCCCCTACCTCTAAGGTAATGATTCCGCATTTGACATCTATTACGACTCATTTGTATGTAAAAATGGTCTACCTAAAATAATAGGTATCTGACTGTCCTCTGCAATGTCCAAAACAACGAAATCGACAGGAATAAAGAACTTACCCACTCGAACGGGTACATCCTCTAAGACTCCTAAAGGTCTCTGAGTCGATCTATTTGCCATATGAAGGGTAATATCGGTCACCTTAAGTCTACCAATATTTAGCCTTTCGCAAACGGAATATGGCATGACACTGACACTGGCCCCTAAATCGCAAAGGGCATTTCCAATTTCGTGGTTACCTATAGCGCAGGGAATTGAAAAGCTACCCGGGTCCTTTAATTTAGGTGGTATATTAATTTGCGAAAGAGCATTGCATTCTTCCACATAAGCAACATTACCATCATCATGAAAATTTCTCTTACGATTCAAAATGTCTTTCATAAATTTAGCGTAAGAGGGTACCTGGGTAATTAGATCAGTGAAAGGAATGGTTACCTCGAGATTCTTGACCATCTCCAAAAACTTACCAAACTTGCGCTCCAGCTTAGTATTCTTTAAACGCTTCGGATACGGGACTGCAACACTGGCCGTAGGATCAGTAATCTTCGGCTTCCGTAAGTTTAAAACCTCCGTCAAATCATCAATAAGTGTAGAATCATGCAGATTAGTTGACGGATTTGTGTCCTGCACTGGAGACCCAGTCGATCGACCGTTGGCCTCGGTCGATCGACTAATCTGGCTGGGCATGAACAGTTTCTGGTCAGAAACTGCTTCGTCAAAAACTTCGGTCGATCGACTGGTAGTGGTGGTCGATCGACCACTTGTGCTGGGCTCAATTAGTTTCTGATCAGAAACTTTTTCATCTGACATCCCGGTCGATCGACTGCTGTTGTTGGTCGATCGACCGCTTGTACTGGCAATAAAGTTCGTTTTCGCACCAGAAATTAAATTTTGCTTTTCATCCTTTCCCGAGTCTTCTCTTGGCTTATCAGGACCATCATAAGAAAGGCCACTTCGGAGATTAATGGCATTAATGGTTTCAATTGGCCCTTCACATTTGCTTGAAGAATTGGCGACTTGCTTAGCCTCTAAATTCTCCAACTGCTTCACAAAATTCTTTGTAGATTCAATCCCAGCTGCTTCTATTTTCGTGACTTGAACCAAAAGAGCTCGGACCATTTCTCTCAATTCCTCGGTCTCATCTGAGTTATGAACAGGAATTTCAACTCTTTCCTTGGAAGCTTCAGAAGTCTCGAGCTTCTCGAGACGGGCTGTAATAGAAGTTATGAGTGTCACAACGGCACTCATTTCATTACTTTGCTTTCGCGAGTTTCCACGCGAACTTCCAAACTCGGCTCTATGGACCGCCATCTCCTCAATAGTGTTCCAACCTTTATTATGACCGGTATTATTTTGGAACCTACCATTCGCAGCTGCGTTTAGAATAACCTTGTAGTCATCATATAAGGAGTTGTAGAATAAGTTGCAAAGGTACCACTGCTGGAAACCGTGGTGAGGGATAGACCGAACCAAGCTCTTGAAACGTCCCCATGCTTCACAAAATTCTTCATCAGGTCCTTGCTGGAAATTTGAAATTTTACTCCTCAAGGCATCAGTCTTTGCGAGTGGGAAGTATTTTTTATAAAAGGCTAGTGCTAAAGATGTCCAATCTGTGACTCCAGCTGCTACCCTATCAAGGTAGCGGTACCAATCTCGCGCAGAATCCTTCAAGGAGTATAAGAACATCAACCCCTTTACTTCATCTTGGGTCACCCCAGCCGGTATAGGTATGGAACAGCAGTAGTCTGTGAAAATTTCCATATGCTTCAAAGGATCCTCGTCCGGTAGACCAGCACTAAATCGATATAGGAGGAACGAAATTCGAATTTACCAGTAGTGGGGGTGGGCAAAACGTATCCCTTTGGAACATGCTGCTCTTGTGGCTGAAGATTGTCATATATTGTAGTCATGTTCGCAAAACTGAGAGTACTCAAGTCTTCCTCTCAAAAACCTGTCTTCTAACTGTGCAAAAGCATAACTAGAAGCAAGAATAAGCAACGGCCTCAAGGAACCAAAGTTCCTTGAGACAAGAAAAATAAACTAAAAATAAAGCAAACAGAATTACACCGTCTCCCCGGCAACGGCGCCAAAATTTGATACCGTCGTTTTGTATCAAAATTAAATTTATAAATCCAAACTAAAACTATAGCTAGTGATAGTAAGGGTCGAACCACAGAGAGACAAGATCAATTTTGTTTGCTATTTTCAGTCTATAAAAGTAACAATTAAGTGGGGGGTTTTGAAATTGTTTGATTCTAAAACTAATTGACAAAATAAGAAAATTCGCAAATAAGATAAAAGAGAGATCAGGAACTTCGGTTCACCATGGCTAAGGTCAGGTCAAAAAGGTAACAAAGGTCTTGTAATACGGTCTCGGGGAACATGAGCAAGTCTTTCGATCAATGCTCAAAATTAACCTTACGGTCTTCTAATTCCCAAGAATTTCTCAAAGCTTTCGCTCAAAGAAAATTCCAAACCCAATGAAAACCTAACCTACTAATCTTTCAATCTAGCAAGACGGGTTTATCAAAAGGTAATAAGATCGATACGGAAGAATTCATACTAGAAAAACAACCCTAATTTATGCCATGGCTCACCTCGTTCCCAATCAATAAAATTAGCTATGCATAATTAAAACTATAACAATTGCAAAATTGAAGGCAAAGAATAAGATTGACATAATTGAAATTGAACTTAAGACAAAAGATTAAAACTGGATTTCTTGAATAAAAACTAATAACAACAAGAATTGAATTGACAGGAAATAAAAGAAGAAGGAAATTGCATTAAAGCTTACTAATTAATTGATGAACAAAGTAATTGAAATTGGAATCTGTCGTCTCCCTTTCTTGTCTCCAAACTAGATCTAAACTTTTGTTCTTGAATAATAAAAAGCATAACCTAAAATTATTCTTGCGTTCTACTGATAAACGATGCCCAAAAAGTTAATTAAAATTCGGCTTTTAAAAGTCTAACACGTAAAATCAATCTCAGCCTCGCGGCCTGGTCGATCGACTAAGGGGCATGGTCGATCGACCAGCCAGTGCAATGCAGTAACTCCTGCTGAACGTCCACGGTCGATCGACTTAAGAGGTTGGTCGATCGACCAACTGAGCTATGCAGTAACTTCCTTCTTTCTTCAAATCAGTCTCTTCACTCCAATGCACGCATCCCGAGGTGAACGAGTCCGAACTCCCTTCTTCCAAGCTTCCCTGAAGTTGCCTCCAGAGGACGATTTAAGCTTGATTTAGCTCACTTCCACTCGTTCCTACAATAATTCATAGAAATTGCAAAGTAAACCGTTTCGGGAGAAATAGTAGCTTTAAGCTAACGAATACGCATGGAAATACGTGCCAAAACTGCAAATAAAGTGTATAGAATATGCACGTATCAACCCTACTCCTTTCTCCACCTTTGAGTGGGTAGTTGTTATTATAGGCACTTTCACAAAAGGCGGCTGATTAATCTTTAGGAGGGGGGGTTGCCTTAAGAGGGGGCCATGATGCTTGGATCTGCGTTCTGGCTGATGACGTGGTTATCGGACTCGACGACACAGGCGGCTGACTTATCTCAAGTCTGGTCGGTGGGCCTGAGCTTCCTTGTTTGTTTCTTGACATGGTGCTTGTAGAGACGATTAAGGATAACGACCACTATGTCCCCACGGTGGGCGCCAAACTATTTTGGTAGATTTACCGCTTTTATATCGAGGGTGGGTTAAAGTAGTTTTATGCTATAATCTTGTTGATGGTAATATGACGTAATAGGGTTATGTATGTTGTATTGATTGTGTGCAAGCTACGTAAACGAAATACAACCCTAAGAAGTGACACGGAAGGTTTTGGTGATGCGGAAAACCCTAAGAGGGAAACAACCGCGGGGGAAGCGGAATCCCACCAATCTTTTCACTAGCAATCAAGTAAAGTAATCACATGTACAAAGGGTGTAGGCGGCTAATTGCTAGCTATAAATTGAAGTTTCTTGTGTTGAATGATCTTTTCTTCATGTCTTCCTTGCTTTTATAGTGATTAACTCTATTAGGGTTAACTGGCTTGCTTTCTAAGGCATCCATTAGGTGTCACCTATTCCACGCGTCTTCCTTCCGCTTTCCATTAATCAGCTACTCGTGAGGCCGTGACCTAACAGCTACCCTTCCTGGCTCCACCTGATTCCTGCTGCCTTAGCCCACTTATACGAAAATTGGGCCCAAACATTATGTATCTGCCAAAGTTCGAGAGTATCATGAGAAATTTCCGTATGTTTAATAATGGCCGTACATTTTGGGATTGATATACTAATTGGGAGTCAGCAAAAGGTTCAAAGTAATTGTCGCTCTAGTAATTCAATTGAAATCATAAATTCACATTGTCATATTATTGATTTATGAATAAATGTTCCATATTGAAACAAATCCGTAGAATAAGGGGACTTGTGCTATGGAGTATGGATAATGGTGAAGTTATAATAGAAGATTGGGTTTTTTGTCAGAAACTACCTTTTATTTAGGGTCATTTGTGAACAACTACTTTTCTTTTTATTTTTGGCTTTCAACTACCTTTCATTTCTTCATTTTGCGAAAGACTACCAAAAATCCACTTCCGGCGAAAAAAAGTCAACTTTCCGGCGTTGACTTACCATTTCATGTTGAATCTAACTCTTTACTTTATAACCCTAATAATCGATGATAAAGATTGATTAAACCCAACATTAATCACCTCAATTTGTTTATCTCTTACTCGAATCAAACTCCTAATCACCGAAATAAAATCATCATTGATATTAATCTTAACATGGTAAATAATTCTTCAACAATAATATCTATTATGGCCTTGTTGGGAAAATTAACTCCTAGTGTTAACTATTCGAAAATAATCATGGATTCACTCTTAGGATCACTTGTGTGCTACTATCTCATTAGTTTTCGTATACTCACCATCTTACCATGAAGAGAGAAAGAAGGTAGTTTAATATGACTTAGATGGACAGTATATTGATGAATCATGAGTAGTCTATAAGGTTGTTGAAATTTAAGGGTGAAGGTGAAAGTAGTAGTAAAGGTGACGACGGAGATGGAGATGGAGATGGAGATTGAGATGGTTATGCGTTGGTATTGTTTTGAACAAACTTTTGATAAGGTGTTGGGCATGGAGAGGAGCTTTTTCGGATTTTTTTGGGTGAACAAAAGGAGAAATATGGGTTATTTGTGTGAAAAAGGGAGAAAAGGGCAAGTCAACGCCGGAAAGTTGACTTTTTTTCGCCGGAAGTGGATTTTTGGTAGTCTTTCGCAAAATGAAGAAATGAAAGGTAGTTGAAAGCCAAAAATAAAATGAAAGGTAGTTGTTTTCAAATGACCCTAAATAACAGGTAGTTTTTGACAAAAAAACCCTAGAAGATTTTTCATAGCTTTAGGTTTGATTTTGGTTAATTAGGAAAGTAGTTTAGTGAAAATGGCTATATTGGAGAACAATTTTGTAAAATGGTTATTTTGTTTGCTCTTATTGTCATTTTGGCAAAATATCCTAATTTAGTTCTGTTTAGTAAAATTAAAAGTAGCTGAAACTTGAAAGGGTAGCTGAAAACAAAACAAAAAAGTAGCTGAAAATTAGGAACTAGTAATAAGGTGACTAATTATTTAAAAACTGTTTGGCAAACTAACTGAAAAAGTAGTTGATTTTTGGTGAAATAACGCAAAAGAATACAATAATTATTTAATATTGTAGACTGAAATGGTAAAAAGGGGAAATAAAATTGGACCAAGTACCTTAGTTCGGCATTTCATTTAAGGTAGCTTATTTGGTGAAATAAATTACTAGTCACACACACAAAAAAAAAAAAAAGGGTGGTGCTCATTCATGGACGAGTTTTACTCTTTTATGGACGAAAATGACCATTTTACCCCATTTATTTCAATTCCCAAATTTTCAATTTTCTCTTTCTATATTCAATTTTCCAAGTATTATTTTTTAACCGTCTTTCTTTATTCATGAGTAACTCCCACCCTTACTGTATTTCATTTCTGCGGATAATCGATAGAGAGTACCAAGTAGTTTGGTTAGTCAGTATGTTTAACAGATCAAAATTATAAAATATATAGCTAAGCAATAATGTTGATTACCAATCACATGCACCCAATTCCTAGTTACTGCTTGAATCAGTCAAAAATGACGACGGATAATCCGATGGGTATGTAAGTTTTGTGAACTAAGCATTGTCGAAGAGCAAGGACTCGAAAAACAACCATAACAAGGGAAAGTTCATTGCTGAAGACGACAGCGTCACCGCCACAACAGCCGACGGATGTCGTGCCTCTGCCCAACGTCCGCCATCCCTCACCCCAACGCCGGCGACGGTTTAAACAAACCCTAATTTATTAGTGTAAATCAATTCTTAATTTGTATAATATAATTAATAAAATTAAGAATTAGAATTATTACTTGATCTAATACGAGAATTAGCATCCGTAATTGTTTAATTTGACGGATTCGATTCATTTTGTGGATTTGATTAATTTTGTGATGAGAGAATTAGAGAGATTTTTTTTTTTGTTGGTAGGCAAAGGGCATACTATGGAAAAATAATGAAAAAAAGTCCATGAAAGTAAAATCCGTCCATAAATGAGCAACTACGAAAAAAAATGAGTACAATTTTGGTTAAATTAAGTACCTTGGTTAGATAAATTACCTGAGATGTCTTGTAAAAAAGAGCCTAAAATGTTGACTTTGATTTAATTTCAACATACCACCAAAACCAAACCTGACATGTAAACAACAAACTGCAAAAGAACATTGTCGCCCATACTTCAGTTTATCAATATCGACCCAATCAATTTATCAATACCTGTATACCAAAAAATTAAGCATCAACAAGAATAAATTCCGAACTAAAGTCCACCACCTTTCAAGTAATACACCCAAACCCAGAAGGCCGGAAACCCATACACTATTAGGGCTTATATTTTCCTTTGCCTCGACGACTTGAGTTTATGGAACAAATGGTGTTATACAACAATTACAATCTACATAAAATTATAGTAATTGATACAAAGGATGAGGGATCTCTGTAAATTAAGGATGCAAGTACTTACAGGACGCACCCCTCTTACAGTACCCACTCTCATGAAATTTACAAACACGCTGCCCTCTCAGGGGAGGCCTTGAAGGTACTCCCCCGACCCCAAAAGAGGATTGCCTGTTATAAGAAATTGGCCTACTTTTACCAAAACCTGAATCTACACCGTGATGATGGTGACTCTTACTGTCCTTCGGAACCGCATGTCTACCACCATTACGACTAGTATATCTTGGGGACGTCTGGCTCGCTCTGGTACCCGGGCCCACCACTGAAGGGTTCCAATGTGGGTTAGGGTTAGCACCTACAGCTGGCATCACCTGTCCAGGATTGGGATTGTTCCACTGCGTGTAAGGACTGCCTAAAATGGAACCTGTGCTAGATAATTTACCTATTGGTTGTCCTGGCAAATCCCGCTTGCTTTTTCTAGTTTCAGGGCCTTGTTTGCGTAAATAATTGGTGGTTGTGGATTGTGGTGATTGTTGATCATGGAAACCCACTTCTTGCTGATGTACTGAAACGCTGGGGGGGACCACCTCCCCTTCCTCTTGGGGACTTGAGGGGTAGTCTACACTCAAGGTGGAAACTCGTGGTGGTGGCAATGATAGCTTTTCGGCTGTTGCTAGTTTGGCAGTAGCTGATGATGGTTGGAGTGCTGGTGAAAGTGGCTTCCTATGAAGTGGTGGACTCTGTGGATGTGGAAATGGTTTATCAGCTTGTTGTAGGGGTGGCGAAGGTGACTTTGTGGCTACTGGTGGTGAAGAATGTAAATTTGTGGCTGCTGGTGCTGGAGAAGGTGGTTTTTCAGCAAATAGTGGTTGTGGTGATGAAAGGGGTTTCTCAGCTTCTGGTATGGGGGGTGGTGGTGGCGATGCTAGTGAAGGTGATTTTGTGGCTGGTGACACTGCTTGAGGTGGTGGTGGCACTGCTTGAGGCGGAGGTGGAGGTGGTGGTGGCACTGCTTGAGGTGGAGGCGGAGGTGGAGGTGAAGGTGGA
This sequence comes from Silene latifolia, assembly GCF_048544455.1. Classification (NCBI taxonomy): domain Eukaryota; kingdom Viridiplantae; phylum Streptophyta; class Magnoliopsida; order Caryophyllales; family Caryophyllaceae; genus Silene; species Silene latifolia. The sequence goes on from NC_133531.1 coordinate 78,220,316, forward strand.
GGTAGTGAGCATGAGAGTGAAAGAGGTGATGGCGATAACACAGACGGCGGAAGTGGGGGAGGTGGAGGTGGCAACGATGAAAAAGGAGCTTGAGAAACAAAATTGCTGGAAGCTATAACCGACTTAGGTTGTGGGTCTGCCTCGGGAGCGAGTGTCGAGAAAATGGAAGAGATCCTAGGAATTCCACAATCATCAATATGGAAGGACTCGTGAAACTGTAAATCAGTAGAGGAGCTTAAAGCATCATTTTTAACAGGATCAAGATGTGGAGTCAAACCTCCAAGAGGACTAAAACAATCATCTCCAGGAGAACCAATTGAGTCATCTCCACAGTTCATCCATGAAGTCGGGGACGACATGCTTCTCAAAGACTCCATGGCCTCTACTTCCGACAACAAATCGGAAACTGATTCATCCCCTAATGTGCTCAACTCAATGGGCTGCCAATTTGATATATCACAGTTCAGAGTCAGCTGGCAACTCTCTGACGTGACAGCAGCATGGCCAATGGGAACTTCTGCTAGCCTGGTTGATGAGCCAGAGGCTAGACCAGGGTTGAATTCCACAACACTAGGTTTGGCATGCACAGTGGAGTACATGCCCCATTCACCAGCAACATCAGGGAGATGCACGTCATCAAGGATATTAGTCCACCTGATTCCTGAATCTTGCACAGGAATGCTTGAAGTTGGAGTACCTTTGTTTTCAATAATTGGATTCTTTGATCCATCAGCTTGGGTCATGAGTGAGGTACTAGGTAGATCAGAAACCATAACTCCACCCGAGATTGTACTCCAGCTAGCACCTGATGCTTGCTCGGGAATATCAGAAGCTGTATAATATTTATTTTCTTGCTGAAGAATATTTGCAGCAATAGAATGTCTATTATCAGTAACATATGATCTCAAGGCTTCAGTGTCCTCCTTATCAACAGCAATTGGCAACACAGGAACAGTAGCACTACTGGTAACTGTACTACTTACTCTTGAATCTTGCTCTTGGCCATAACCAGCACATTCCTTTTGGTCAGCATCATGTCCATCTAAATCCTTGTTTTCTTTCGACGAAAGAGTAGGCACAACAGAAACTTTACACACCTCTGACTTTTCATGAAGTTCAGGGACCACGTGCAGATTCTTCATCTCGCAATTAGAGTTTGACATTGAACCTGGAAGTTCAGAAGCCATGGGCAAACTAGTTCCAGAATCTGACCTACCAGCATCTGGACTAGAAGATTGACTTTTCACAGCTTGAATTTTGGCATCAATTGTATCAGACATTGACATAGCACATGATAAATGCAAGGGATCAGATTCAAGGTCAAGATGCATCATATCAGGGGACGTATTGATAGCAGCATCAGCACTTGGTTCCTCGATGTTAAATAAGCTCTCGATCAGCTGAGCTTTCAAATTTTCGACAGAAGTTTGACCTGCACCACCTTGACCATCAGAATCAGGCTGATAGCTGAAACCGTTTGTTGAATGTTCATTAGCCCCGCGAAAAGAAGCTACGTCAGTCGAGTTTGTCTCGCTGCACTCTTCATTTGCTTGTTCACTAGTCCTAGGAGCGACAGAGTTGCTGCTCATTGTCCCAATAGAATTAACTTTTTCATCATCAAATTTACCTCCATCATGAGACTGCAAACATGAATGTTGCTGGGAATGAGGCTCGCTGGATTGCTGTTTCAATAATACATCATTCAGAAGTATTGATCGATCATAAGTTTCATTGGTCTTCCACACCCTTAAATCACTAGGGAAATACCCGCTCGAATTCCACTTCCGTAACTGCAGCAGGCAGAATGGTCCTTGGATTTTGTCTGCTGGATCCCGATAGTACCAGATCTTCTCAAGTTCACTAATATCGGAAACAAGTAACACCCCTCGGGAGTGTGTCACTTGCGGCTCAGAACTAATCTTAGAATTGGAACCATTTATTGTGACTCCATTCTCACCAGATGTACTAGTTTCTGTTCGACTTTCGATTTTCAAGACTCTCAGTGGAGCATCAGCTCTTTCAGTTTTCTGAGTGGACTTGGGAGATCCTAAAACACCATTGACATGAGATTTAGTCGAGTTTTTTCTTTTACACGCCCCATTCACAGCTGCAGCTTTGGATGTCCTAGTCCGGTCTTCTTTTGACATATCCCCTAATCTTAAGGGAGATTTTGATTCCATACTCTTCACACGTGATTTCGAGTATTTTGGTGTCCAGGCAACATCTGAAAACAATTCACATTATCAGAAATGAAAGTTGAGGTAAATGAAGAAAAATTACAAATAACTACCTGTTTACAACCAAGTTTTTTTCCTGAAAGAAAATGTACAACCTAGTTCTGTCAAACAACTATTACCTATTATAATTTTTTCTCCAAATTACTACTTCCTCTGTCCACTTCTTAAACTTCATACTAGCCATTTTTTTTAGGTCGACACCATCTATGGTTCATACTTTGGAAACTTTCCTTTTTAGTCTCTTAGTTGTGGTCATTGTGAGTTCTGACCTCACCTTTTTTCTTGCTTACATTTTCTCTCACGTCTTTGAGCTTCTTAACTCTTGTGTCCAAGGAAACATGAATTTTCAAAGGAAGTGCCCATTGTGACATGTTTGTGTACACGAATAGATACATGCTCACCTTTTCCGGCCAATGTGGATAAACCATTGTACCCTCACGTATTACTCCCACCCTCATTCTAAAGAGTATCACTTCAGTCACACTCTTCCCTTCCCCTCTCTCCTCTAACCTTCCCTCTTCCATCTAACTCGACTGACTCTTTCTTGCTTCTAGGTAATTTTTTCTTGCTTATCTTTGTAATTAGCTTATAATAATGTGCATTTGTAAGAAGAACTTCTCCTTCCCTTTAGGTAACGATTTGCTGCAATTTGATAATAAACACCTCTAATTTCGTTCAAACTCTAACCCTAGTCAACTAAATTAGAGTTGATATATTACGAGAGAAGTAAGCTTTGGTAACGAGAGAACATCTAGAGGGCATGCCTACGACATAAAGCCGTCAATATGGGGGGTATGAGTTATAAAAGATGGTTAGGAAATACTTGCAGAAATGGGAAGGAAAAAGTAAGTGATGCAGGGATAATAATGGATAACAATAGCAATAGATAAAATAAAAAAGGTGAACATAGGAGGTGATTATAACAGAAAAAGGGAATGCACGAGTTTAAAGGGGTAGGAAAAGAGTATATGGATAGAATAAGAACTGAATTACATACTTCATGAACATGAATAGAAATAACTTTCCACCGACAAATTCAAAAATCCAGGTCATATCTGCTGATTCAGTGAAAAGGTACTTATTCGTATGCAAACATGTCATAATAGGTACTCCTAGTAATTAGTAAAAAGAAATTATGATAGGTAGTTGTTTACTTGTTTGTAATTAATAGGTGAACGAATAACATACTGAAGAAAATATTTTTTTTATCACCAGCCTGAAACATACCTCGCCCCTTCATGTCACTATCTCCAGAATCATCATCCGACCCATAACTAGGATCCATTCTCGGATCAGCATGCACTTCCGGAACTTCATGAATCCTACGCTGGCGCTCTTCAGGAGTTTTTAGAAGCTCTATTTTCTCTACATATTCTCTAAGCGTTCATATGGTCAAGAAAATACATCATATATATCTTTTCTCGATTGAGCTGATTAGTCTTCTCATTAAGAAGTTAATATTCATAACACAGCCTTACAAGAACCCCTCCATACTAATGTACCCAAGTAGTCTCTAGAAAGTTATGTACATGAGAAGTAATATTCACTGAATAATCAGCCCATTTATGGGTTATCCAAATGAACAACTAAATCACTCTAGCAGACTTGAAAAATTAAGAAAAAGGTAAACTAGAGAGACAATTACGGACTTTTTTACAGCTTGTAAGTTAGAAATGCATGAAACATTATTTTCCTATATGAGCAAACTTCCCTATAGCTTGCACAAGAATAATAACTCTGGTGTAGACCTGTCAACGGGAAAGGGGGGTTACGGGTTCGATCATTTCGGGTTCGGGTAAAATAAGGGTCTGATCTATTTCGGTTTCGAGCGAGTCGGGTTTAAATGGATTTTGGGTCAGATTAGGCTCATAAACGGGTCAGATTAACGCCTTTGTACATGTGTTTATTCACTTTAATTTTAATTATAAGCATATAGTTATTCATAATTTTATAGTTATCTAATTTAATATACGATATTAGTAAAAATAAACATTTTCTGTTTAATATATTCAACATCGCAACGCTATATAAAGTATTGGATTGATCATTTTTTCCACGTACGTGATAAGCAGTGACTATATTTACATGGTTATCATTTGAGTAATTAATCATGTGGTAAAACTATGCTTTAAAACAAATATAAGCATATTTTATTTCAAATTTGAAAGCTTACATTTTTATCATTTTATATTAGTTTTATTTATTTTAAATACAAATTTTCAATAATTTACTTATTAACGGGTTGGATCACAAGTCGGACGGTTCTTGACTCTAAAACCTAAATGAGTGGGTTCTTATACAGTCAGGTCATTTTCGGGTTCGGGTTGAAAAGAACAGGTTATTTTCGGGGCGGGTCATCTTTGCCATCTCTACGCTGGTGTATTTTGAACGCATTATATTATGATTCAGTGAACCAGGAACAGCCAAATAGAAAAAGATTCAAATTAAAATACTTAATTGCACAAAGGATATTCCTTCCGATGCCCCATCTCATTAGCACGATCACGAAGAAGATTTAGCTTCAGAATCTCTGTTTCAAGCCACTACAAGAAACAAGAAATACCATGTTTAATTGCAAATAGTATGAGGCTATTTATTTTTTGAACATTTCCAGTAATAAAGTTACTCAAAACAAACAAGCGCCAAATCAATTTTTCAGATAAAATTAACCTACAACTTACATGATCAATCCTCGCTGCTTGTAGTGCCATTGCTTTTTTCTGAATTTCCCCCTTAAAAAAAGTACAAGTTACAAGTTTGAGATCATTCGCTGTGGTAAACAAGAAACCTATTACCAAAACACTTACCACAGTCAACCTCTCAACAAGCCCCAGTTTTATACTTTGGCGTAACCGCCTGCACTCATCCTACAATGTCAAAGAAACACCAATTCAGCAAATGACCGAGAAATATTGCAATAATTAGTCAGCATAGACAACGAGCTCACGTCCTAAATTTCTTAAAAGAAAGAAAAAAAAAGACCTAATTCAACAAAACAATACTGCCATATAACAGGTTGGCATAAACCAAAGGAAACAGCAATTTGGGACCAAAAAAACTGTCTACATTAGAACCAGCTTGATGGTCAAAAAACCGCTTATAAGGAATCTACTAAAAGACTGAGCTTCTTGTATACATGATGGCCCATTAGATCCCCTTCCTGTCTCATTTGAAATCGTACAACCACAAATTCCATCACTTGCAGAATAACAAGAGCATCAATGAATTACTTATAAAACAATTGGATAAGGCGAAGTACATGAATATTAATAAAAATTAAAAACATAAAATAACTGAACCTAAAAGACTTCAAAAAGTACAGATGATCAACCACCTCAGAAAATTCTTGGTCTGAAATTGCATCTATGGAAACATCTTCAATCTTGTTCAGATTTAATATTTTGAGCATAAAATTCTCCATCTTACCACCAATTTCATATGGTTCAGTTGTTTTACTAGTACCTGAAAAAGATATCCAAACATATATTAACAAAAAAGGTTAACACAAAACTAGGTAAGTCGTAATTTAGGAAATCTAATCAGCAACAAACACATACTGATACCTATAATACGGACCAACCGGTGCATATCTTGCTTTTGATCACTACTAGAGATTTTTATTCGAACAACGGAGCCAACAACTTTGTCATGAAAATTTTCCGCATGCACAGTTAGGGTTTCCAACAAACTCCTCTTCAGGTAAATCAAGTTAATGTTGTGACCATTGATTGCTGCATAACCATCCAGGTTAACTTTTCTGCCTTTATCATCTCCTTTTCTACGACTTTGACCCCTGGTCTCCCTACTTGGAATTTGAATTTCAATCCCCTCCTCTGCCAGCCCAGAGAAAGGGTCCATAGCTGCACCATGGATCACACCGTTGGTGCGAGATTCTTCTTTAAAATGATACTCAAGAAGCTTTAACATCTCAAAATGCCCGACTCGATCTTTACCAAACAAATTCTCCAACCTCTTATCACAAATAATTTGGCATTTTCGGCGAGGATCACGAAGATTATTTTTCCTTATGTAATCCAGAAGAAGAGCCTGCACATCAAACTGGGGTACAACTGATGTATCACCATTTTTCATGTGTGCAACAAACTCCAATAACTCTTTAGATGCCCAATCAGGTTCTCCGAGCAAACCACATTCCTTATTGCTCTCTGTTTTGACAGTCTTTTGTGAATCCATATAGAGGGATGGCTGCTGTATTCTTATCTTTCTTCGCTTTGAAGCATTTGCTTCCAAATTCGCACTGTTGTTGCTCAACTCAGAGGTGTTATTTAGACAAGACTCATCGGTTTTCTGCTGAAAGCTATCCTTATTTTCAAGCCCAGAGCTTTTACAGGGATTAGAAGCCCGAGTTAGCTCATCCACAGTAATAGTTTCTTTCTCTTTTAAGTATAACCAATACATTTTAAAAAGATACTCCCAATTAGCCCTGTCGTCAAAATCCACCTGGACCTGCATGATAAAACCACTGATGACAGCACGAAACCATTGAAAAATGTGCTCTGCCCCATAAGACCATGGAAGAGTTGACAATCACAATTATTTACCTCCTTCCATATGTAGGAGAAACCAACATCAAAGGCCATCATAATTATTAAATAAAACATGTGAGACAGATAAACAAGCCATAAACCACACAATAATATAGTCCCGCCGATTCTTTAGGAAAGTACCACTTTCCTTTTTCGGCTTATTCACTAGATTTGTACCATTTCCTTATTTGATAAAAATAAACCTACCAAATTACCCATACACCCTCAACCCCAATAGATATTACTCACCCTCCCTTGACTCCCTCAGCCTCTCAAGTCCACTTACATCAACCCAAGTACCCAACACTCCACCACCACTACGACCCCACATATGAAATTCCCCCAATATAGCTGCTTCAACCTCCACGGCGTCACTCTACCCCCACCACGTCATCCTCTATGTCGACCACCGCCACGTAAGCCACCCTCCAGTCGACCCTAACCCAGCCCCAACCACCCAAACAAACCCAACCTTGGAATCATCCTCCAAGACCCCCATCCACGAAACCCCTCACGGTCTAGGGTTTTCGTGGGTGGGGGTTGAGTTTTCCGGTCATTGAGAGTGGCTTTTGGGAGGGTGGGGATTTTTCCGGTGAGTTGGTGGCTGTTTCATGGGTGGGTACTGGTCTCATAAATTCCGTTAGAGGTGGGGGAGGGCTGAGGTGCTTGCCTGCTCGGTGGTGAGGGGACAGAAAACGCCGGCGGTAGGGGATAAGAGTCAAAATACGCGTATAACTTACTTTCTTTAATATTTGCATCAATTCAATATGGTACAAAACTACAAACCCAGTGAATGTGCCGAAGTAGTGTTTTATCTATATGCCTATATGGTCATGTAGGTAGCAATGCCACCTCGGACATAAGTTCTCCGCCAAGCAATACAAAATAAATAATCGTGAGTGTATGGTTCTGAAATGAAGTGGATGGGACAGGAACAATCAGACAGGTGCTTAAGGGGCTTGGCTCAAGGAATCAATAATATTAAAACACAAGACATGAGAGTATCTCAGCCATACCAATTCCATGTTTTCCTGGGGTATCTTTTCAATTAGCATTATAGTCGTCATGCATGTTCTACAGAATCCTTTGTTCCCTCTCACGCGAAATATATCAGCCTGCTTAACACATCCCTTACATAAAGAGTAAGGGCATGTATAGCACATAAAAATAGCATTTCTCTGACAGTTGTTGCATAAATGCCAGCCTGAAATGCATAGAACATGAGAAACTTAGCAAGCGGAAATTTGTGAGCAGCACACTAGACAGGCAGCTTGCAAAGATAACCCAGAATATAAACGAAGTTGAATTCCTCATCACAGGTGAGTCCACTGACAGATCAAACACATGAACTTTTAGGTTAAAACAAAATTTATGTAATTATCTGACATAAGGATAAGAACTCTGAAAGACAACTACTAAACTTTCTAGATACGATGAGTTGTATACTTGTATGTCTCTATTTCACAAATAGTATCTTCTTTCTCTGGCCTCTAAGAAACCTTATAGTATCTATAAATGTTACTCCCTCCGTCCGGGTCATTTGTTTACCTTTGGTTTTGGCACAAAGACCAAGGAGAAGGGAGGGGACCATTTGTGGGCGTTGTTATTGAGTGACAAGAGCACAATAGGTTATGTGGATGATCAACCCTTCAAATATATTCCCACTATAGAAAGGTAAACAAATAAATGAGACGCCCATACATAGAATAGGTAAACAAATGACCGGGATGGAGCGAGTACTAAATATCATATAGATACTTTTATCTCATTGTTAATTATTACAAGGAGATGGTGTTTTATTTATCCGATATTAGCATGAAAGAACATCTGGTCCTTGTAAAAAAAAACAAGATCCAACAATGCTAAGAGCCATTTTTATTTTCCATTACACTAGAAGTCAAAAGAGAGACAAATATTTGGTTCCATCCGAAATGAAACCACGTTTCCATCAGTAATCACATCCTTTTCCCTTCTTTAAAAATGTTGAAATATGATCCAACACATCCACTGAAGTTAGTCAATTATGTTGCTAAGTCTTAGGAAATTTGTTATCTTGTTTTTCTGTTGATTTGGTCATGGTCCTGGTTTATAGGACATGATGTGCAATTGTGGGTAGAGGAGTCTTTAGTGGAGTCAGTTAGAGGAAGCAGGAAAAGTAGGAATCAGTTGTTGCAGTATCTTTCCTATATAAGTCTTTGTAGTTCTGAGTATTCATTATCCAATAATAATCACAAAAATCTTCCTCTAAAAATATTCTTCTCCAAATTGTTTGTTACATTGACAACATTTGGTATCAGGTCTTAGGTTCGTTTTCTGGAATTGTTTCATCATGTCTACTAATGGATCGAGTTCCACTAGTCTCTCAGTGCCTATCTTTACTTTACGGGTGTCAAGTTTCAGTTTTGGGAATTGAAAATGAAAACACTTTTCAAATCTCAAGAACTGTGGGAGTTTGTTGAGCATGGGTTTGTTGATTCAAAGACAGACGACCCTGATGCTCAGTTAAAGGAGAAGAGAAAGAAAGACTCCAAGGCCTTGTTCATTATTCAGCAAGCCTTGGATGGAGATATCTTCTCAAAAATTGCATCAGCAACCACCTCAAAGGAAGCCTGGGATATCCTCAAGAAAGGGTATGTAGGTGACAAAAAGGTAGTCAAGGTTAGGCTACAGTCTTTGAGACGAGAGTTTGAGACATCTCTCATGGGTGACAAAGAGTCCATACAAGACTATTTGTCAGAGTGTCCTGGGGTGGTACAAAGATAAAGGCATATGGAGAGCGGATGACGGATGAACAAGTTGTGGGGAAAATCTTGAGAAGTCTCACAAAAAGTTTGATTATATTGTGGTCGCCATAGAAGAATCAAAGGATCTTGAAGAGTATACCTTTGATGAGTTAGTGGGGTCACTTCTTTCACATGAAGAAAGGATCAAAAGAAGCTACGAGCAAGTGGAGGAGAAGGCACGCAAGTAAAGGATGATTCTTCCAAGGAAAGGTCAACCAAACATGGCAGAGGTAGAGGAAGAGGAGGTTCCGAGAGGCGGGGGACGTGGTAGATCTCCGCCAAACAAAGTGAGAGCCAAAAGAAGAAGAGTCGGGAACAAGGAGTTCCCGAAATGCTACTATCGTACAAAGCCTGGCCATAAAGAGGCCAATTGTTGGCAAAAGGAAAGAGATATGGAAGCGAGTGTCAACGATCGCAAGCTAATGTTGTTGCAGGAAAGGAAGAAAAACTCTTTCTTACAAGATCAGAAACACAAGACAAGGAGCAAGGTGTGTGGTACATTGACAGTGGTTGCTCAAATCACATGTCAAGTACCAAAGCATTGTTCAAAAATTTGGATGAGTCAAAGAAGAGTAAAGTAAGGTTGGGAGATGATAAACAACTAAATGTGGAAGGCATTGTACTGTTGCTGTCAAAACGAGTCAGGTAATACTAAACTTCTGTGTGATGTTCAGTATGTACCACTTTTGGCCTACAATCTGTTAAGTGTGGGTCAATTGCTGGACTCAGGCCTGTCCCTTACCTTTGACAATAGGTCTTGTGTAGTTAAGGATAAGAAAACCAATGAGGTCATTGCTGAGGCTCTCATGGGTAGAAATAGGATGTTTTCCTTGGATTTAGCAAAAAAGGTAGGCAAAGCCTTGACTGTGAAAGGTGATGACACTACAAGGTTGTGGCATTTGAGGTACGGGCATTTAAATATGCAGAGTCTAAAGTTCTTAGTTAATAAGAATTTAGTAGATGGATTACCTAGGTTAGGTGATCTGTCATTTTGTGAGAGTTGCACTCAAGGAAAACAGTGTAGAGGATCGTTCCCAAATGAGAGTTTATGGAGAGCAAAGGAGTGTCTGAATCTGTTACATGTTGACTTGTGTGGGCCAATGAATACTTGAGTCATTAGGTGGGAGTAAGTATTTTTATCGATCACTGAGATGATCATAGCGAGGATGAGTTGGGTTTATTTCAACGAACCAAGAGTGAATCATTTGGGAATTTCAAAAAATTTAAGGCAATGGTTGAAAATCAGAGTGGAAAAAGAATAAAAATTCGAGGACGAGATAGAGGAGGAGAGTTTGTCTCACAAGAGTTTAATGAATTTTGTGAGAATCATGGGATCAAGAGAGAACGCGGACAAAGACCCTATTCACCTCGGCAGAATGGGGTGGCGAGAGAGGAAAAATAGAATCTGTAGTGGAAATGGCCGGGGAGTATGTTATGGTTCAAAGGGTTGCCTAATGATTTTTGGTGTGAAGCGATTTGTGTGAGTGTATTTGTTAAACATTTCTCCTACAAGAGTGTGGCAAATAAGACTCCATATGAAATATGGAGAGGGGTAAGGCCTCTTGTCGGTCATTTAAAAGTTTTTGGTTGTGTTGCATATTCTCGCTTAATTTGAGAACCAAGTTAGATGAAAAATCTACTAAGTGCATTTTTATTGGTTATGCAACTCAATCAAAAGCATATAGACTTTATGATCCAGTCAATGCCAAGGTCATTATTAGCGAGTAAATGTGGTGTTTGATGAAGAAAGTAAGTGGGACCGGGAAAAGAAGTCTCGAAGATAAGGAAATTCATAGAGTTTTCACATTTGAAAATTTCGATGAAAAAGTTCGGGAAGAAAACGTTGAGAACACTCCTCCGACTACTCCACCAGGTCATGGAAGTTCATCACCTGAATACTCGATTCAAGAAGATATCTTGGTCCAAGAGGTGCAAGATCCCTGGTAGATATCTATAACACCTGTGGTTTTGCATTATTAGTCACAGAACCATCAACCTTTGCTGAAGCGCATAGTAAGACCGAGTGGCAGTCTGCAATGCAGGAAGAAATCAAGTGCATTCAGAAGAATGAGACTTGGGAATTAGTTGATCTTCCCACTCAGAAGAATGTTATTGGTGCGAAATGGGTTTTCGGGACCAAGTACAATACTGAGATGGGTCCATACGTGAAGCATAAGGCACGGCTAGTTGCAAAGGGGTATGCACAGATTGAGGGAATTGACTATGGTGAGACATTCTCACCTGTTGCAAGATTTGAGACAGTGAGAGTTATACTTGCATTGGCCGCACAATTCGGTCTTCCGTATTTCGGTTTGATGTTAAATCGCATTTTTGAATGGTGAGTTGCAAGAAGAAGTCTATGTGGAGCGACCTCAAGGATTTGTCAAAAAGAATGAAGAGCAAAAAGTATACAAACTGAAGAAGGCATTGTATGGATTGAAACAGGCTCCAAGGGCCTGGTATAGCAGAATAGATCATTTCTTTGAAAAAGATGGATTTAAGAGAAGTGAGAATGAGCCTACTCTATACATCAAGAAGCAAGAAGGTCATGGGTTTCTAGTAGTTTGTCTGTATGTAGATGATATTATCTACTTCAGTTCATCTCAAAAACTACTGGAAAATTTCAAAAGGGCAATGATGAGTGAATTTGAGATGACAGACTTGGGTCTGTTACAATACTTTCTTGGTTTAGAGGTTAAGCAGAGGAGTAATGGTATATTTCTTAATCAAAGAAAATATACTCAAGATCTACTGAAGAAATTCAATATGGATGGGTGTGATCTTTGCTATTACTCCAATGAATACAAATGACAAACTCAAAGAGATGATGGAACTCCTAGTCTTTGATGAGAAGTGTATAGAAGTCTAGTTGGTGGATTGAACTATCTAACACACACTAGGCCGGACATATCTTCCATCGTGTCGGTGTTGTGTCAAGGTATTTGCACAAACCAAGCAAGCAACATCTGGGTGCTGCAAAGAGAATTTTGAAGTATGTGGCAGGGACATCAGAGTATGGAATCTGGTATTCCAAGTCAGAAGAATTTAAGCTCATTGGGTACACTGATAGTGATTATGCTGGTAGTATTGATGATAGAAAGAGCACATCTGGTTCAGTGTTCAGTTTTGGTTCTGGTGCAGTGACATGGAGCTCAAAGAAGCAGGAGACTGTGGCCTTGTCATCCTCGGCCGAGTATGTGGGCTGCGGGAGCGGCGACTAAGCGCAGTTGTTTGGTTAAGGAAACTTCGAGCGATCCGGGGTATAAGCGAGAAGGGTGCAACAGAGTTATGGTGTGATAACAAGTCAAGCATAGCAATGGCAAAAAATCCTGCATTTCATGCCAGGACTAAGCACATAGAGGTTCAATATCACTTTATCAGGAAGTTAGTGAGTGATGGCAGTGTGGAGCTGAAGTTTTGTGGAACAAACTTGCAGAATGCTGACTTATTTACTAAGGGTCTGTCTCAGGCAAAGCATCAATTCTTCATGGAGAGGATCGGAGTCAGGATGTTTGAATCAAGGGGTGGTGTTGAAATATGATCCAACACATCCACTGAAGTTAGTCAATTATGTTGCTAAGTCTTAGGAAATTTGTTATCTTGTTTTTCTGTTGATTTGGTCATGGTCCTGGTTTATAGGACATGATGTGCAATTGTGGGTAGAGGAGTCTTTAGTGGAGTCAGTTAGAGGAAGCAGGAAAAGTAGGAATCAGTTGTTGCAGTATCTTTCCTATATAAGTCTTTGTAGTTCTGAGTATTCATTATCCAATAATAATCACAAAAATCTTCCTCTAAAAATATTCTTCTCCAAATTGTTTGTTACATTGACAACAAAAAATACTAATACACTTCAATTTAACACAACGAATCCCGAAGCCCTTCTTTGGATCACAACCATCAAAGTCATCCCCATAAAGTGTCTCGGTCCAAACCACTTTTATCCTTTACATCACCCATCGATAACCCAAATGGCACTCCTTATTAATAACACACAAAGCTGCTGGCCACGTCATTTAACACATGCTCACTTACTTTCAACTTTCCATTCTGGTATTAGTGTATTACCAACAGCTAGGGTTTTGAGATATCGAGCATTTAAGCAACTTTTCTCCAGTATTTTTCATGGATTAAAACATCCTGAAACCTAACAGAAGTATGAGTACCATTATCTACATTCTACCAAAGCACGAAGAGAATGCAGATTCATTGAGCGAGTCTGTGAATATTTATTTAAGGCTTCATTTCTTATAAACAGCCAGTTAGTCAGTTTATCATTTGTATTGCGTTTTTTTCCTGTGGTTCTAGCCAACCGACAGAATAAGAATTCCACATAATGAAGCCCCAGGAGTTCCAGTGACTTAGCGCATAAGATCCCCCTGGTCGATAATGGAAATTTCTGCGGTTTAGAGAGTTCTTGCCGTTCGAGGTATATTCTCTGAATGGAAACACCATCACTGCCTTTCCCAACGGAAACTTAAGGGAAGTGCATCTCAGGGATCATAGTGAACAACTGAAAAAAGACTAAACTGAAATGCATTACTAGAAACAGAATCTTCCCTTTCCCAAGGTTCCTTTACGGAAGAATTTATTCTACTTTCCTTCCACACTTGGTACTTTAATACCTACCATCTAGTATTCAAGGGAAATAGAACGATAACAGAAACACAACGCTATCCAACAGAACACAAACACTTTCCTCGTCAACGGATCAAGTCTTTTATCGGCATCAGCACGCGAATGAAGGAGTTTCTTTCAAACTGAACATCTGCTATCTAATATCTCCGGGCCTATAACAGGTGACAGCCTATAACAGCTGAGGCAATGGATGTACTAAACAACTGTTGGAGCAGTAGCATTAATACTAAGCACCAACAACATTATATCTCAGAATTCAACCCAACAAGCACAGCCTTCCCCACTCAATCAAAACAGCAAGACTTCTTAAAATTTAGTGGAAAGTATCAAGTTCGCTGACTGAAAACCACTGCATTTCTAAGTAGCCACTAGCCCATATGGTATTAAACGCCTTCCTCGCATCAAAACATGTATCCAACGTACATAATCTCTTTAGACGTAATTACTCTACTAAAGAACCAGTATTCTACAGCGTCCAAATCCAAAAACTCCTAAGCTAATCTATGCGCATAAATTAATTAACCAATGCAATTCCTGTTACAGGCGACAAACAATTCAAAATGCACACACATAATTCAACTAAAACACACAATCATTGAGCAAAAGAAGCATACCACAATCCCAATGTATATTGGGTTTAAAGAACGCCTCGTCTCGCTTAACACAAGCCGGATGATACGCCTTCGGACAATCCCTATCCAATCAACCACAACAAGAAGAACAAATCGATAACTAACAAACAAAATTGGACGAAATGAGAAACGAAACAAATCGAAAACCCTAAACATTTACCGGCGGTCACAAACAACAAGCGAGCCACCATCAAAACAAATAAAGCAAACATCCTCATCCTCCTTCTTACTCCTCTTACTCGTCGATGCCACAGCCGCAGCAGCAGCAGCAGCCACCGCAGACGAAGCAACCGCCGCCACAGCCGCGGCAGCCGATGGTGGATTCCTCGGAGGTCGTCCTCGTTTCCGTTTAACAACTTGAACTACCTCCGGAGCTTCTACAAGCTGAGAATCGGGTAATCGGATAACATCTTCAACCCGATCAATACCCGAAACTGGAGAAGACAAGCATGCAGCAGCAGGAGCAGCATCAACACGAGCATCAACAGTAGCAACAACGGCAACGCATCCTCGTGGTGGTCCTCGTATATCGCCATTGACGGAAGCTAAAGCTTGAACTACCAACCTGTTAACCGGAGCTTCCGCCATTAAAATGAAATCGAAGAACAATCAAAATTGAGTTGAGTAGACTAGTCCTATAAATATCATATATGCTAATATGTGTGTGATAGTGTGAAACCCTAGAAAATCAAGCAATCAGGGCATTAATGGTGGATTATTGGGGGGATTTGAAGGCCGCCATGAGAATAAGGAAAGAAGACAGCACATGGGGAGGGGGAAGAGGGGGGGGGGGGGGGGGTGGGAAAGGGTCTTTGAGAAGAGAGAGATTGGTACGCGTTGCTTTTGGGTCGTTTTCAAGGTTGGAAGGCTCAGGCACAGACCAAAGTGGACATTATTTTTTATTATTGGACAGAGATTTAAGTCTACAAGTAACTACTCTAGTGTCACCCGGTAATCCAACTTAAGTTGGATACTGCCGGAAATTAATTACCTTTAATTGCCGATATTTTAAATAAGATTTTCGTATATAACAGTCGATTTTTGTAGGTGTAATTTGCTAATGAAAATCGAATTTGATCAAATTTTGCTGTCAAATTCAAACTCATGTCATAATTTAAAAGGAACTAGGTTTAAACCATGAAATTTACGGCTCTGTTTTTAAAATTTTAAATGAATATATTATTAATAGGATAGCTAAGATATAATGATTTACAGAGTAGTTAATTTCGAATTATTAACCATACATGAACTATCATATAGTGTGTCCATTAGTATGATTAAGACTTACGGAATGCAAAGTTACAATAAAATTCGAACATATTTGATTACCCATGCATAGTAAAATAATTTCCTCTTCTTTTTTGGTCTTCCTTTCCGTTCTTTTCCCTCCGAACAAAGGTAACGGCTTGTGAGAAGCTTCTTACCTTTGCTTTCATCTCGTAACTCGATTATACGAGGTTCTACACAAAAATCAATTCAATAGTGCAATTATCTTCAAAAAATATTTGATTTATGGTTGTTTTGGAATCAATACTGCGATGATGTATTTATTTAAATGTTATAGAAAGGATAGGGACATATCTGTGCAGGAATATTTGAATACCCTTGCTGGGCCAGGATGAAAATCCTATCCTGACCAGACTTTGTGCAGCTTAGAAATATCTGGTTGGCACATTATAGCCAGGCCTAACAAACGACGACCAGGCATCAGCTAGAAGGGGGAATGAAGGACAGCCTATCATAGTAGCCCTGCACAATAATTCCTGGTAGAACTTTCTCCCCTGCATGAAATTCTGCTAGAACAACCCTTATGATTCGTTCCTGGGCTACTGCATTACTTTTTGTTGGTAAGCATTCCCTGTCATGATAAGACTGGTCTGTGCTGCACTGCTACTATTCAGGGCTGACTTTTAAGCCTGTTCCGATCAAGGCTAAGTTGTCCAACCAGACTTGTATTTTGATGTTAAAGGTTGAATTTCCTTTCTTTGTTCGAGGTGTAGAGTTATGAAAATTTTGTATCAATTTTTCTCAAGGCTCTTAACCTTGTGGTCGTGGGTTTGAGCCCCATGGTGGGCGCCAATTGTTTTGACCGATTTCTACGCAACCTGGAATCCGGTCAGGCTATTCCATGGTATTCCGGCCAGGGTTGATTATGGTGAGTTTAACTAGTATCATCCTACTATGGTGATGTCGTAATTGTACCTTTACAGGGTAGATCATAAAGTAAAAGAGACACATTAAAAGTAAAGAATAATAAAAGGAGACATGACACAATGATTTATACGTGAAAAACCCTGGGAACAAGGGAAAAACTAGACCTGGCAAACAGATCGGGTCGTGACGAGTTCGTGTTCGTGTCACATGTAGACGGGTCACGAACCCTTTAACCCAAACCCGACCCAATTAAATTTCGTGTCGTGTTCGTGTCGACCCACTTACATAAATGGGTCATCAAGCCTCAACCCTAACCCGTTAATTTCGTGTCGGGTTCGTGTCGTGTTTTCGTGTTTTGTCTATATTTGGAAAGTGTAAGTATATTTATGCGATGGAAAATCAAGAAAAATTATGATTAATTTAGTAAATAGGTCATTCGTGTCGGGTTCGTGTTTAGAGAGCTCAACCCAAACCCGACCCAATTAAATCTCGTGTCGTGTTCGTGTTGACCCACTTACATAAATGGGTCATTAAGGCTCAACCCAAACCCATTAACTTCGTGTCGGGTTCGTGTCGTGTTTTAGTGTCGTGTCATTGTTTGCCGCCTCTAGGAAAAACCACGGGCACCAAGTCAGGAGAGGATTTCACTAGTAATTTATATGTAACCGTTGAACAATTGTGTAAAGCTAAGTAGTTATGTAATACTTGATGTAGTGGAGGTGTTGGATGGTGATGGAGTGAGACGAGTTTAGTTTTTGTTGCTTTGTATTTATAGTAAAATTGGTAGAAGAAGTAGTTGCTTATAAGTAGGAAGTAGCTCCTCTCTTATAGGGTTATTTCCTCTATTGTAGTTGACTTCTTCCCATCTCCTGACTAGTTGTTTAGTGGTTGCTTTAAGTAAGGACATCTTGTGCCAAGTCTTCCTCTAAAATAGGATCTAACTTGGACCAGGTTATTTTAACATGTGCCAAATTGCTTAGCATTCAATGCTTGTTAAATATCTTCTCCATATTGTATGTTTGTCGCCCCCTTCATCCCTGCATACCTCTCCTGGCCTGTACCAAAGCCTGTCAGGCTAAGCTGCTTTGTATGCAAGCCTGACTATGTCTGTTGTACCCTGATAGTGTCTGCTGTACTGTTGTGCTGACTTATAATAAGGCCTGACCTGAGTTGTACCCTAGTCAGTATTTTCAGTATGATGTCCTGTCCGTCTGATTCATCCCTGTAGCTTGTTGTCGTGCCTAGCCTGCTATGCTGATCTGACCTGGCCTGAATGATATTGATGGGCTGCGCACAATTGCGCAGGCTGCGCTTCAAACTGACAGCAGCATCTTGCAAAGGTCATATCTCCCTCATTTCTTGGACAAACGAGGCGTGTGACCTACCGTTGGAAAGCTAAGATCACAAGCTTTCACCTCCAACTGGCCTTGCGTCAATACGAGCTCTAGAACTCGAGATATATCCATTTGAAGTTGACCCTTGTGAAACCGAGTTTTCAATTCTTCATTTTGGCTCTTGTTTGTCTATGCCAAGGCATCAAATCTTCCATTAGCTTACTTTTCTTGACTTTGAACTTATTCCTTTGGCTTACCTTTTGCTCTCCTTCTTCACCTTGGTTGACCGTGGCTCGGGTTTGACTGAAGGAAAAGTAGATCTATATACTTACATATTCATATATATGTTATAAATTAATTTGTCATAAAATTAATAAAGGTCTTATGCATGCAAACTAATTAGCAAAATAAAGAAGAAATCATCCTTACATTGTAATTTCGGTTCTTATGGGCACAAAATAGATCTCCTTCTCTTTTGTTCTTGAGCTTTCCTTTTGGATGAACAAAGACCCAAGTGTAGGATCTCTCCCAAGGAATTATACCCAAGGCTTACTCTTAATTAAAATTAATATTATAGGTACTAGATAATATTAATTCTTGTAGAAAAATGACCCAAAATATTTGGGTTTTGCTCTCAAAACCGGTTGAGAGAGAGGAGAATGGAAGGTGATTTTCTCTTTCTAAAATCTTTATTTTTGATAAGTTGGAATGAATGAATAATTTTACACACTCATGCATGTAGTGTATATCAAAAATAAGACAAAAATCCTTTTGCCTTTTCTATGGTGAAACCGGGTAGGAGGGAAGAAAGGGGGAAGAAAAAGACCCAATGCATGCTCTTGTTTGCCTTCACAATGCAAACTAGGGTTGCATGGCTGCTATAATATAAATGATTGTGTTTTCCACTTATTTAAACAACACAATTTCTAGCCTAATTCCCTCTTAATTTCGGTACACTCATAATATGGGATCCATATTATTTTTGTCAATTTTGACTTATGTCACATGTCATATGTTACATAAATTTGTTGTGCATTTTTAACATATTAAAAATCAACGTATTATTAAAAATACGTCACATACAAAAATCGACTTAGTAATTCACAATTACTTGTACCAAAATATTTTACCATTTATAAATCACAACAGATTGTATTTATAATAATTCATTCAATTTCAATTGTTTCTTTAAACAATAATTTCATCCGAGTAATGATACAATTCGATTACTCAGACCATATCTCATTTAATCACATTTCAATGTGATACGTAAATTTTACTTCCAAAATCATCCGTCAATTTTTCAAGTAATTTAATTAACTCGTAACATTATACGATTAATTAAATGATCAATTAAGAGTGTTGCCCTATAGGTATGACCTAGGGGGTCAACTGATCACCACCGTCGCACGACAGTAATGTCAAACTCTAGTCAGCC
Source organism: Silene latifolia (assembly GCF_048544455.1). Lineage (NCBI taxonomy): Eukaryota > Viridiplantae > Streptophyta > Magnoliopsida > Caryophyllales > Caryophyllaceae > Silene > Silene latifolia. The sequence goes on from NC_133531.1 coordinate 78,240,076, forward strand.
AATCATTACCGATATATGTTGACCAGTTGACAGTAAAAATTACTTCTCAATTGTATTCTTTAAAATGAGATTTTAATAATGATATTTAAATCATGTGATCGCACTATTGTTGAGGACACATTTCCCAACAATCTCCCACTTGTCATCGACAAGTGTGCGTCACCAATTCTCTTGTCCTATTACTATCTCCCACTCAATGCAAGGTGTCTTTCAGGTCGTACTTGCAAGTGATCATATCGAGAGTGGTTTCCTCGATCCGGAGAATAAGCGATTTGACCAGGACTTATCTATCATAGATACTTTCCAGCGTGGCCACGCATTTCAGTTCATTACTCCTCTAGTGGCCCCGAGATATTGTTATAACCACGACTAGGGGTGGACAATTCCTATCGCACTCATTCCCTTCGACTAGCCACAGCCATCATAACCCAAAATATGCCCATTCGACCCCATTTACGAAAGTCGTAGTAACACAAATCAAAGTTAATCTGAAACTGTGCCATCTTAGCCGAATAGTCTTTAGTCAAAAGAATCGACTCATTTGAATACTATAGTAGTATGCCGCCACGACCGGGCTATATAAATTGCGAACTCTATAAGCGGTCATAAGGCCCGACAAAATGTTCCTAACAATCCGCCTATGTGATCGACTAGTCATCTCACATGACTCTATGGCACTTGAACTTGCCATCAATCGCATCACACTCTAGTCACTTCGAGACGTCACCTCATACAAGTGACTATGGGCAAATACTATGTTAATCCGTGTTCACTTTAACGGGGTTCAATTGTCACTACAACCCGTTTGGATGTAACAATGTATGAACTAAAGATAAAAGACAAATGTGATTATGAACATGAACAAAAACAACACTTTTATTTCATTTCAAAATCTAACAAAAACTTGGTACACGTTTAAGTCCCATGGACGTAACATGTCCATCATGCTTAGCCTGCGATAAAGGCTTGGTGAGCGGATCGGCTATGTTGTCATCCGTCCCAACCTTACAAATCGCAATTTCCTTTCCTTCAATGAAATCTCTTATTACATGATATTTTCTAAGTACATGTCTAGATCTATTACTAGACTTGGCTCTTTAGCTTGGAAGATCGTCCCACTATTATCACAATAGAGAGTGATGAGATCATTGGCGGTAGGTACTACTTTTAGACCTTCCGTGAATTGCTCGATCCAAATGACTTCCTTAGCAGCCTTCGATCTTTGCGATGTACTCACCTCCGTTGTAGAATCATGATTCTGACTTCCTTGAAGCTTCTCCACTACGGCACCACCATTGAGTATGAAAACGAAACCGACTTGTGATTTCAAGTCATCTCTATCTCTGTTTGAAAACTTGAGTCCGTGTATCCATTAACACGCAACTCAGTGTCTCCTCCAAACACTAGGATAGAATCCTTAGTTCTTCTCAAGTACTTAAGGATGTTCTTGACAGCAATCCAGTGACTCTCACCTGGATTTCCTTGATATCTACTCGTCATGCTCAAGGCATACAAGACATCAGGACGTGTGCATATCATGGCATACATGATTGATCCAACAGCGGAAGCATAAGGGATCAACTTCATGCGTTCAACATCATGGGGTTCGGAGGGAGATTGAGTCTTGCTCAATATCGTCCCGGTTACCATAGGTACCAAACCCCTTTTGGATTTGTCCATGCTGAACCGTCGAAGAATCTTATCAACATAAGACTCTTGACTTAGTGCCAATATCCTCTTGGATCTATCTCTATGGATCCGGATACCTAATATGCGTTGTGCCTCTCCTAAATCCTTCATTTGGAAGTGGTTACCTAACCACTTCTTAACAGAAGACAACATTGGAATATCATTTCCAATGAGTAGTATGTCATCGACATACAAGATTAGGAACACAACATTGCTCCCACTAAATTTCATGTATAAACATGGTTCCTCAACACTTCGAGTGAAACCATTTTCCTTTATAACATGATTGAATCGATGATTCCAACTTCTAGATGCTTACTTAAGACCATAAATGGATCTCTTAAGCTTGCACACTTTGTTAGGATTTTTAGAATCAACAAAACCTTCGGGTTGTATCATGTACACCTCCTCTTCTAAATGCCCATTTAGAAAAGCGGTTTTGACATCCATTTGCCATATTTCATAATCATGAAATGCGGCGATCGCTAACAAAATCCGTATGGATCTTAGCATGGCTACGGGGGCGAAGGTCTCATCATAATGGAGACCTTGGACTTGGGTAAATCCTTTTGCCACTAGCCTAGCTTTGTAGACATCGTCATGTCCTTCTATGCCATTCTTGACTTTGAATATCCATTTGCATTGAAGGGGTCTTGCCCCTTTAGGCAAATCTACCAGGTCCCAAACTTGGTTTTCATGCATAGAATCCATTTCGGACTTCATGGCTTCAAGCCATAAGGAGGAATTTGGACTAGAGATTGCGGCCTTGTAGGTGGCGGGCTCGTCACTTTCCATAAGCAACACATCGAGTGTTCCATCTTCCTCGATAAGTCCCACATATCGATCGGGATGGCGAATTACTCGACTCGTTCTTCTAAGTGGGGGAGGGACAACCGCGTTAGACGACGAAGGAACATCTTCTTGCGTCTCTACCTCGGTTTGTAGAAGTAGTAACCTCGAGAGGTCAAGGGATAACCTACAAAGATGCATTTTTCGGATCTTGGGGCAAGCTTATTGTTGGGTTTAGTCTTGACGTAAGCATCACATCCCCAAATTTTCATGTAGGATAGATTAGGAACTCTTCCTTTCCATGTTTCAAATGGAGTCTTTTTGGTGGCTTTAGTGGGACTATTATTTAAAGATAGAATCGCAGTTTGGATTGCAAATCCCCAAAACGAGTTCGGTAACTCGGTTTGACTCATCATGGATCGAACCATATCAAGTAGGGTTCGATTTCTCCTCTCGACTACACCATTAAGTTGTGGTGTTCCGGGTGGAGTAAGTTGTGATATGATACCACGACTTTTCAAGTGTGAATCAAATTCAAGGCTAAGGTATTCACCACCACGATCGGATCGTAGTGCCTTAATCCTTTTGTTCAATTGGTTCTCTACTTCATTTTGAAATTCCTTGAATTTCTCAAATGCTTCACTCTTATGTTTCATTAAATAGATATACCCATATCTACTCAAGTCATCGGTGAAGGTTATAAAGTAGTCATAATTACCACGAGCGGTGATACTCATTGGTCCACATACATCGGTGTGTATGAGTCCCAATAGCTCACTAGCTCGTGTCCCTTTACCACTAAAAGGATTACGAGTCATTTTACCAAGTAGGCAATATTCGCATGTACCATATGATTGATAATCAAATGGTGTAATCACATTAGTTGAAATTAATCTTTTGATGCGATTCTCGTTTATGTGACCTAATCGACAATGCCAAATGAACGCTTCACTTGGGTCACTTGATTTGAGTTTCTTTGATTGAATGTTATAGATATCATTAGTTGGATTTGAGGTCTCTAAAATGTAAATGCCATTGATAGAGGAAGCTTGGCCTATAACCAAGTCGTTCCTAGAAATAGTACAACGATTGTTCTTAATGACAAAACAAAAACCATCCATGTCTAGCATAGCGATTGAAATAATGTTTTTAGAGAGTGTAGGCACATAAAAACAATTATGTAAATACAACTCAAATCCATTAGGCAAAGCTAAAACATAAGTTCCTTTGGATTCGGCCGCTACCCGAGCTCCATTTCCAAGGCGTAGATCCACATCTCCCTTGCTAAGCCTCTCCACATCTCTTAAACCCTGTAAATGATTACAAAGGTGAGAACCACAACCGGTATCTAGTACCCATGTCGTAGTGGAAGTATAATTTATATCAATAACATAAATTTCTTTAGGAATTTTACCTTTTGGAACGATGATTCCTTCCCTTATATTTCGCAAATATACGGGACAATTCCTGAGCCAATGTCCCATGTCGTAGCAATAATGGCACTCATCATTAACTTGCTTGAAGTTTTTGATTTTCTTTCCCTTCTTTTTGAACCTTTTGCCCTTTGAAGCAAGAACTTGATTGCTTGAGCTCCCACTAGCTTTGGCATCTTTATCTTCCAGAGACAAAGACCTTATAGATTGTATGAGGTAGTCTTCCTGAGACGGACTCACACGAGGTCTAGTAGTAGTAGGTGGTTTAGAAGAAGTGATGAAGTTAAGGTTTCCATCCGAACCTATCCCAAAATGAAGTTCTCTAGTGGTGTCGAAATCATTGTTGGAGCAAATGTCGTCAAAAACATTGTGGTAAGACTCAATAGTTATCGGTGCGGTAGCATTTGTTGGATTCATTGTAAAGAACTACAAATGTGGAGGAAAAGGAAATATTAACATTTGTCCTTTTTAAATCATACTTTTAAAATATTAACAAGATATGAACATTTATATAGTGACCTCTACCCAACTATAATAAATGATTCCAAGACCCAAATTCATATCAACTTAGGCACGGGGTAGCCGATGAAACCTTTATCAATATAACTCGGTGGATTAACTTTTAATCGATTCTACTTTTAGAACTCTTGGTCGATAAAATTACTCTAATGTTTATCTATAGCCCAAAACACATCAACAAGGGCACGGGGTAGCCGATGAAACCCTCATCAATAACTTTTGTTGAGTTCAATCCAAATTTCGAATAAATGTGTCCATTATCCAAACCCACATTAACTTAGGCACGGGGTAGCCGATGAAACCCTCATCAACATGAATTCGGTGGATAGACATTTATCACCCACTTCCCCTACGTAACAAGGTTTGTACCCCGGGGTAGCCGAGTGTACTCCCTCGCGAAATAGGTTTTCATGGTTTCTACTATTTGGTAAGGCTATGTCTCAATTAATTGTTTTAGCGAGAGGTCATGTCAATTTATTATCTATCACGTTTTAAGTGAACTAAAGCGGTGAACTACGATAATTTTAATTGACACGGTCGATAAACTCGATAAAAGAAGATGCATGTTTTAGTTATGGCGATTTAGCGATGCATGCGACATAAAATAAAATGCAAGCATAAAAATAAATAAATCCTAGTATGGCCTTTCCTAAAATAGAAAAACTATTTAACTATTACATATTCGGAAACCAACTCCATTGGTCCCTTGAACTTCGGTTGTGACACGCATCTCGAGGTAACACCGTCTTTATGTATCGCCATTCTTGAAGAAATCCGTCTTTGGGAACTCCGGAATGAATAAAATCACATAATAAATTACATAATTTCCTATTATACATTTGTAACTAAAATAAAATAAATCTATTAAATTACAAAACGGTGATACGAGATCACAATAAAATTACAACCGAATCGATATTCCCATACATTTCGGGAAATACCAATTAAAATCTAAGGCCATACTAAGTAAAATTACATAATTCAAAATTACATAAATTAAAATTATGACAATCATAAAGAAAATGCAGCATTATAATATGTATGAGCATGCTCAATTTTATGCTAAATCGCCTTTAATTAGCCAATATCGTATATTACTCGGTTTTTACGGATTTGCGTGATTTCAACATTTTATAATCACAAAAATTACATAAATTCATATTTATGCTTAAGTTAATTACCCTAACCTCTTAGGACTCAAAATTTAGTCTTCACTAATAATTTGACCATAATTAACTCATATTTATAAAATTGTTCATTAATGGACTAAAAATTACAAAAATAAGCTATAAACTTCAAATAAATCACAAAATTTCAAATAAATTCAAAATTTGAAATTTAAACTCATGAACATTCTGGAAAAATACCATGACACTCATAATGTTCAAAACCTTAGGTCAAAAATTTGAAATTTTTAGGAAAAACAATGTTGCGTTTATCGGTTTTTAATAAAATAATCATAAAAACATGAGAAAAATTTTATTCATCAACTTTTCAATTTTAGATCTGAAAAAGATAATAAAATGCAACATTTGACGTTTTCCCTTAGTCATAGATTATGTTTTATTAATTTTTCACTAATAATGTCACTATTTATGCTATTTTTCTTCAAAAATCCATAAATCATGCAAAAAGACTTCACTATAGCCCATTATTTTACACACATCTTGTAAAATTGCATGTGACAACATATTAAATTTCTATGACCAAATTCGAAATTTAACTCATATTAACCTATTTTTCACCTAAATCCGAATTTAATAATGAAAAATCCATTTTTCGAGTATAACAAGTCCAAAAATTATGAAAATTTACAGGTTATCTCAAAATAATATATGTGACAACATATCCAAAAATCACTGGAAAATTCGAAGTATAGCTAATTTTAGACCGAAAATGACATTTTTAATCATAAAATCACATTTAAATGTCATTATTGTATAATATGAACAATAAAAATCCGTAAATTTAACCAAAAATATCCTAAAACATTTTAGGACCAGAAATTTTAACATGCATGAATTAATTTCGTGATATATCATAATAACACAAATTTTACAAGTTTTATATGTTAATCTTTATAACTCGGAAAAACTTTTAACCGATTTGCATGCAAACAACCATGGCTCATGATACCGATTGAAGGAAAAGTAGATCTATATACTTACATATTCATATATATGTTATAAATTAATTTGTCGTAAAATTAATAAAGGTCTTATGCATGCAAACTAATTAGCAAAATAAAGAAGAAATCATCCTTACATTGTAATTTCGGTTCTTATGGGCACAAAAGAGATCTCCTTCTCTTTTGTTCTTGAGCTTTCCTTTTGGATGAACAAAGACCCAAGTGTAGGATCTCTCCCAAGGAATTATACCCAAGGCGTACTCTTAATTAAAATTAATATTATAGGTACTAGATAATATTAATTCTTGTAGAAAAATGACCCAAAATATTTGGGTTTTGCTCTCAAAACCGGTTGAGAGAGAGGAGAATGGAAGGTGATTTTCTCTTTCTAAAATCTTTATTTTTGATAAGTTGGAATGAATGAATAATTTTACACACTCATGCATGTAGTGTATATCAAAAATAAGACAAAAATCCTTTTGCCTTTTCTATGGTGAAACCGGGTAGGAGGGAAGAAAGGGGGAAGAAAAAGACCGAATGCATGCTCTTGTTTGCCTTCACAATGCAAACTAGGGTTGCATGGCTAGCCTATAATATAAATGATTGTGTTTTCCACTTATTTAAACAACACAATTTCTAGCCTAATTCCCTCTTAATTTCGGTACACTCATAATATGGGATCCATATTATTTTTGTCAATTTTGACTTATGTCACATGTCATATGTTACATAAATTTGTTGTGCATTTTTAACATATTAAAAATCAACGTATTATTAAAAATACGTCACATACAAAAATCGACTTAGTAATTCACAATTACTTGTACCAAAATATTTTACCATTTATAAATCACAACAGATTGTATTTATAATAATTCATTCAATTTCAATTGTTTCTTTAAACAATAATTTCATCCGAGTAATGATACAATTCGATTACTCAGACCGTATCTCATTTAATCACATTTCAATGTGATACGTAAATTTTACTTCCAAAATCATCCGTCAATTTTTCAAGTAATTTAATTAACTCGTAACATTATACGATTAATTAAATGATCAATTAAGAGTGTTGCCCTATAGGTATGACCTAGGGTCAATCGATCACCACCGTCGCACGACAGTAATGTCAAACTCTAGTCAGCCAATCATTACCGATATATGTTGACCAGTTGACAGTAAAAATTACTTCTCAATTGTATTCTTTAAAATGAGATTTTAATAATGATATTTAAATCATGTTGATGGGGCATATTCTGCACCCTCTGACCGAGTCAACATATTGAGCAAGGTCAAAGATATCCACAACAAGTCAACGACTTAGATAGCCTAACCGACGCAGCAGCGCGACTTCGTCGGCTGTCTCTTGTGCCTCGGCTAGGACAACTAGCCAGCCGGGGCACATATCCGCGAACTCATATCCAAGACCCCTCGGCGGCGAGTCAACAGGGCCCGCCGGCCTGCCATGGGTCCCTCGGCCGAGGGTAGATCAGTCTTTCCACCTGCTAGCCACTTGGCCACTTGGCCACTACGTGACAAAAGGTGAAAGTCTATAAATACTCCTCAACTCTCATTGAGGAAAGGATCCACAATTTAACCTAAGAATCACTATTCATCTGGTAATATCTTCCTTATCTCTCTACAAAATACACTTCGCCAAGTAACAACAACTTATCCCTTTAAGTTTACTGACTTGAGCGTCGGAGTGAGTTCGCTCGGTGCAAAGTCGAGCCCTCAGTTTGTTCATTGTTTCAGGAGACCGAAAGGAGGATTCAATCAAAGACGTCATTCTACAAGCACGGGTGGTAACAAATAACTGCTCTGGAATTACACCCGGAACAATTGGCGCCGTCTGTGGGGAAACGATACTAGAAGCTAGTCACATTCGTTCCAAACAAAAAAAAAAAAAAAAAAAACACCAAAACAAAAACCCACCCAAAAAGCTAAGAAGATCTCGAAACAACAAGAGGTATTCGTGACTGACGAAACCGAATTCTACCAAGATGATACCGTCCACAGTGGGAGTTACGCGACCCTCCACCGCCGGGTAATTCAACCGGAGTACGGGATGCCAATAATACAGATACGCCACGCCGCACGACCGGTCACCATCATGGGACATGTGGTTGATGCAAAAAAATCAAGCTACTCCCGGACCTAATTGGTAGTACGCCGGCTCACATTGTCACACCGACAAGAGCGGCGGAACCATCCAGAGACCAGGGCCCAAAATGTGACTCGAGAAACCCGGACGGAGCACTAGGGGAAGCCGACCATGTCAAGACGGGGAGCCCAGTGCTAGTGGTAGACCGAGTCCTTCCCGCACTCGCGGGAGGACGGCGCCGCCGCAAAGACCGACGAGGCACGCCCTGAGGAGTGAAAGAAGTCCGACTCACCGAGTCGGAGAAGAAGCCCGACTCACCAGAGTCGGAGAAGAAACCCTTCCCGCCACGGGGAGAGGAGCCGGGCTAGGGATGCGAGGAGCCGATCGCCGCGTGTCGTTCGACACGTGGTCAGACAGCCCCTCAGCGCCTACGTCCTAGAGACCCCGGTGCCAACTAAGCTAAAGTTGCCACCCATATCATACAAAGGAGAAGGCGACCCAACCGACCACACCGAGGCTTTCGAGTCTTACATGTCGGTTTGGGAGCAACCTGATGAGGTTTGGTGCCGAGTCTTCCCAACAACCCTGCATGGGATGGCACAAAGTTGGTACAAGGGGCTACCCGATGGGTCGATATACTGTTAAGCCGACCTAAGGGACACATTTTTAGCCCAGTATTCTTGCAATAAGAGGAGGGCCGTCGAGACATCGGACCTCCTGACTATCAGGCAGGAGGGAGGCGAGTCTCTCCGAAGTTATGTGAAGAGGTTCGACGCCAAGGTTCAGCAGATTCGTGAGCTGAACAATGAGTTGGCGGCCTTCGCACTGATGAAAGGCCTCCCAAGAGGGGACTTAAAGAATGAGCTCATCAAATGCGGAGGCCTGAACCTGGAGTCCGCCAGGAAGATGGCCGATCAAGCCATAAAAGTAGAGGACTATCACAAAACCTGGGTAGGCCCCAGCGAGGCCGGGCACTCAGAGAGAAAGAGCGCCGGGAGGACAACCCGGATGAAGGACGCCGTGACAATAATAGGTCACGGTCGACAGTCCGCCAGAAATGAACTCGGCGGGCGCGGGGAGTTCGGGACCGTACTACCAAAAGCGGTACAAAGATCACACCCCCTCGGTCGTATCCGCCGCCGAGGTCTTTGCCCGAGCAAGAACGAGGGCGAAGTGGGAAAGGCCCCAAGCCGAAGGGGGACGGTGACACGAGCCGATCGTGAGTACCACGGCCACACCGGTCACCTTACCGACAATCGCCGGCATCGAAGAATGCCATTGAAGAGCCGATCCGGAAGGGGAGCCTCGGCAAATATGTCGCCAAAGGCCAAAAGACTGATGCCGACGGCTCGAATAAAAATCCGTCTTGAACGGATAGAGTAATCCATGTTGTCATCGGGGCAACGAGAACGGTGGGTCCGCTCATGGGCACAAACGGCACCGAACGAGTCGTATCAGGCCATCAACTTTGTGCCCAAAAAAAGCGATCCCCGCTTCCAACATCCCCGATATGACTATTGGAAGGAAGGACTACGAGGGAGTCATCGCCCCTCACAGCGACCCACTCGTAGTCCACTTGGACATATCCAACCACCTGGTCAAGAGGTGCCTGATTGACACAGGCGCCTACACGAACATCATGTTCAGGGAGTGCTTTCTCAACCTCGGTCTGAAGGTTGAAGATTTGAGCCCCTGCACCAATCCGTTGTACAGTTTTTCCGGGGTCGGCCTGGTACCCCTGGGGTCAATCAGACTGCCAGTGATGTTCGGCGAGGGGAATGCGGCTAAGAATATCCTAGCTGAGTTCGTGGTCATTGACGGCTCGTCCGCCTACAACGTTCTTATAGGCCGAGTCACTCTGAGCGAGGCCGACGCAGTAATGTCCATCCGGGCCCTGACACTAATGTATGTCTCGGACCGGGGGGAGGCGCATAAGCTCGTCTCCAAGGACGAGAAGGACGAGGTGGTCAACATTCAGATATCTTCCAGAGGGTGCAACATGCAATCCCTCAAAGTGGCAAAGAAGTCAGAGAAGGGGAAAAGCCCATCCTTACAACAGGAGGGCGACCTCATGGATGCAACTGACGGCTAACTGGGAAGGTCCCTACAAAGTGGTTGAAGAAATGAGGCCGGGTACATACCGGCTGACAGACATGGAGGGTGTGCCTTTGATGAGCCATTGGAACACTGACAATCTCAGGAAATACTTTGTATAGCGGCGGAGGTGCCCAAGACAACTGTGGGCACCCCGACGCATGTTTATATCTAATGAAGAATCGTCCAAGTTTTCCATCAAAGTGTTCATTTCCCCCCATAGTCACTATAAAGAAGTAGACGCCACGGCAGTCACCCCAAGAAGTAGACGCCACGGCAGTCACCCCAAGAGGTAGACGCCACGGTAGTCACTCCAAGAGGTAGACGCCACGGCAGTCACTATCAAGAAGTAGACGTCACGGCAGTCACTACCAGGAAGTAGACGCCACGGCAATCACTACAAGCGAAGTTGACGGATACGAACGCTGTCGCGTCGTAACCCCTAGTCGCCTCGGCCCACCGAAGGCCTGGCAGGGGACACAACGGTCGATACACCAACATACGCTGTCGCGCCGTAACCCCTAGTCGCCTCGGCCCACCGAAGGCCTAGCAGGGGACACAACGGTCGATACGCCAACATACGCTGTCGCGCCGTAACCCCTAGTCGCCTCGGCCCACCGTAGGCCTGGCAGGGGACACAACGGTCGATACGCCAACATACGCTGTCTCGCCGTAACCCCTAGTCGCCTCGCCCACCGAAGGCTGGCGGGCGGGGACACAACGGTCGATACGCTAACATCTGTTGTCGCGCCAGTAACCCCTAGTCGCCTCGGCCCACCGAAGGCCTGGCATGGGACACAATGGTCGATACGCTAACACTCTGTTTGTCGCGCCAGAACCTCTAGTCGCCTCGGCCAACCAAGGCCTGGCAGGAGGACACAACGGTCGATACGCTAACATGTTCACAACGGCGGTTGGGAAGCGCAATTCCGACGCCTCGGCTAGACCGAGAGTGAAAGAGGAAGCGACCAACATGCTAACATGTTCAAGAAAAAACGTTAAACACGGTTGAGATACGCATTCTAAAGCGCTGCCCGGCCGAGGTAGAAACAAAAGAAGCGCTCAATTAATAACGTAAGAAGACAACTCAGGCATTTAAGACAAGAAAATACCTCGGCCAAGCCGGAGGCAAAATAAGCAAACTCTTATTAAAAATGATAACAGGTTACAAGTGAGGAGAATACGGGACGACGTAGTCCCGTAGGGATAAGCCAAAACACAACCTACCAAAGTTGTACAAAATACAAGGAAAAGAAAAGCAAAAGGTTACACATATCATTTGAAGCGCCAAAAGATGGCAGGGAGGAAAGGCTTAATAATTGGCCCCGACAGGGAAGCTATCCGAGACGCGGGTGAGCTCTGGTGACGACCCCGTCTCCCCTATGCTCGTTCTTCGCTTGCCATCGCAGCGTTAGAAAGCATCGTCTTTGATGGGCGACCCGAAGAAGCTGTCTTGGCGTCTCGGCTTTCTCAGCGGCCTCGGCCTCGGATTTCTTGGCGGACCTCGGCCTCGGCGGCCTTTTTGCCTTCATCCTCTCGGCTTCCTCTTTGGCCGCCTTAGTCTTCTCAAGAAGGGTGCCTTCTCCGCGGCCACCTCTTCCTCCTTCTTCACCCTTACCTCCTCCTTGGCCTTCTCCTCCGCGGCTTTCTCCTTAGCTTCGAGCTTGTCATCAAACAGCTCGTCAAATTTGTCCCGTAAAGGAGCCATCAAGAGGGAAGAGCTCCCAATCACTTCCCCGCGGCTTCTTCGGCCAGGTCCGTTATTGGGCGCACATGTTAGGGAGGATAACGGTTTGGAGCGTCTCAATATCCTCCTCCCTTTGGGCGATGATAGCATCCTTATTCCGAACCACCTTCCCCTGGGCCTGAAACATGCCCCTCCATTCGTCCCTCTGCGTACGGTAAAGGTCGGCGTGCTTCTGAACGTGGTCACGCCCCTCCGGCGACTTAGCGGCTTCACCCGCGGCCTCGGCCTTGGCTCTCTCAAAGAAGGACTTCCTTTTCAGCGTCCTCCCGAGTTTTCTCTCAAGACGGACGCCTCCTCGGCCTCGGCCTTGGCCCTCTCGGCTTCTTTGTTCGCGGCGTCGAGTTCGAGCTCGAGCCGCTCGAGCTCGTGGGGCGAGAAAGAATGGCCTTCTCTTGCTCCACAATAAGAGCACCGGCTGTATCAACCCACTTCGACAACAACCTGGCCAAACTTAGGCCCTCCGACTTAATTTGGAGGGGGGTAGGCTTCGGGAAGGAGGTGACAACGGTGGCATCTTGACCACTTGCCTGTGCAGTTTTCTTCTCGCACGCCGTTCAATAGTGTGACCGGTAGACGGCGTGGTTGATCTACAAAAATTCAATTAAAGCATCCGTGTCAACATACATGGACATACCGGAGAGCCTGTCATCGGGAACGCCTAATGAACCGAAGCTAAGTCTCGAGCCACAGGATAGATCTGTACCATGCTTGGCCTTCTTGGTCGGAAGACGCATTTCCTTGCAGCGGCAGAGAAGCGATAGCGGCGGGCGGGCTCTTTCCTCTTACGGACAAGGGGAGATCCCTCCGCATCGGAGTCCCCCCATTGGTAATGTCAACGATCACCACCGTCTCTTCTCGGACTGAAGGGATGGGAGGTGGAAGCGATGTCGCGCCGTCGCCGCCGAAGAATTTGTTTTCGCGTTCGGCGCGGTATGTTACTAGCAACCTTCGCCCGGGCCGCCTCCACATTCAAGCCTTTCACCTGCCGATCCATGAGATCATTCGGCGGCGTTGCGATCACGGGCTAGAGCCTTAGGATGCAAATCAGCAACGGTCTTGTCCTTGTCCTTGGCAAGCCCCATTCTCCGGAGGATATCCTCGCAGTCCGGTCCAAAGTGGTCTCGCAAAGGAAACAAAGCAAGAGTTAAGTAGAAGAAATAAATCGAAGTTCAAGAAAAAGAAACATTGAGAGCAGAGATGGGCCTCACACCGACCCCACTCACCCTGTGCTAGGGCCGGTATGAGGCCGACATGGCAGAGCAGCTCATCTTGAAGAATGATCTGTGTCGGGGGAATCCATCTCTTCGGCACCCCATTCTTCTCCGCCTCAAAAAGCCTCATCGCCAGCTTCTCATCCGCATTAAGAGGGACCTTGCTGGCGTCCATCTTAAGCTTATTCCGGGTGACCCATTTGTCATGCTCCGCCTAAGTCTCGCACCGCAGATTAACTTAGTCTGAAGGACCAAAGGCGGCGGATAGTCATCCGACACCTCAACGTACACCCACCGATCTTTCCAGTCCTTGCAGGAGGAAAGCTTATCAACGGAGACGTAACCCGGCTCCATTTGCACGCTGTACCATCCGACACGACCAGGAAACGACGGCCGAAGGTGGTGAAGCCGACGGAATAAATTAACCGTTGGGACCTCCCCCTTGAAGAGACAGAGCCAGACAAAGCCGACTATGGTCCTAATAGCCAACGGGTGCAGTTGGGCCACGGCGACATTCATGGCTCTAATGATGGCCATAACGTATTCATTCAGCGGAAACCGGAGCCCGTACTCCAGGTGCCGGATGTATACGCCGGTGCAACCCGGGGGAGGGCAACAGACGGCCTGACCCTCCTCAGGGATAACAATTTTGTACCCCCTGCCGAAGTAGAAATGGCCCTCGAAAAGTGTTTCGCCGGAACAACTGGCGAACTTATGGGTCCAAGCTCGGTCAGGGCAGACCTTACAGGCGTCGCCGTGATCCATGATGTACTGCCTCCCCTCATTAGGACGAGCCCTTTCAGCATCATCATCGTCATCATCAACATCATCATCATCCTCCCAACCCTCCAAAGCTTTCGGATCAACTTCGGGAGAAGGAGACCTAGGGCCCCCAGACCTTATCGGGATGGCGTCTAGTATCTCCTCCTCATCAAGACGCGACGGGGAACCCCCCGGCGCACGGTTACTAGGTCCGGCATCAGCAGAAGACATGGTAGCAAAAATTACTTAACAAAATAAGAGATTGAGAAAAATTTGTTTGTTTACCTTGAAGAAAAGTGCTACGCCGGAGTAACGATTCTGAAAGCTAGAGAGAAGTTTCGTCAAAGAGGGCTAGAAAGAAGAAAATTTTTGAGAAAATGAAATTGGTGGCCAATTTCAGGGACTAACTGCCCTATTTATAGGGAAAAGCCCATGAAGGAGGACAATCGGGGGCACGACCCATGAAACGTCGACCAATCGGCGAGCAGACACGTGTCGGACATGCAACCACGGAATGTCAATCGTTGCAACAGTTGAACGTCAATCAATGCAAACAGTGACCAGCGTCTTCAACACGCCCCTTCATATCTCTGCCTATTCATCTTCCTCAACAAATTCCTAAGTATCTGTTCTCCCCGCCACATGATCAACCAAGCTAGGTAGCAGCACGGCCGGGGCAATCAAAAACAACCAAGCACTCTAAACCCTGGTCTCGGCCAACGTCACTCTCTTTTCCACATCGGATGCCCTTTACACATCCATGTGGAGGGGGATATGGTACGGCCTAAGCGAAACAAGCCGAGGTAGAAGAGGCCGAGAAAGAAAATTTTTACTTGCGCAGAATATACGCTCAACATACATCGGAGCCCATACCACGGCATAGACTACGCTGGGGGCAAATTGATGGGGCATATTCTGCACCCTCTGACCGAGTCAACATATTGAGCAAGGTCAAAGATATCCACAACAAGTCAACGACTTAGACAAACTTAATCGACGCAGCCTGTGACTGTCGGCTTTGTCTCTTGTGCCTCGGCTAGGACAACTAGCCGGGGCACATATCCGCGAACTCATATCCAAGACCCCTCGGCGGCGAGTCACGGGGCCCGCCGGCCTGCCATGGGTCCTCGGCCGAGGGTAGATCGGTCTTTCCACCGCTAACCACTTGGCCACTTGGCCACTACGTGACAAAAGGTGAAAGTCTATAAATACTCCTCAACTCTCATTGAGGAAAGGATCCACAATTTAACCTAAGAATCACTATTCATCTGGTAATATCTTCCTTATCTCTCTACAAAATATACTTCGCCAAGTAACAACAACTTATCCCTTTAAGTTTACTGACTTGAGCGTCGGAGTGAGTTCGCTCGGTGCAAAGCCGAGCCCTCAGTTTGTTCATTGTTTCAGGAGACCGAAAGGAGGATTCAATCAACGACGTCATTCTACAAGCACGGGTGGTAACAAATAACTGCTCTGGAATTACGCCCGGAACACATGTGATCGCACTATTGTTGAGGACACATTTCCCAACATTGACTTGTGAGTCGGTTTGTACAAAATGATCCATTCATCTCAACTTACCAATATGAAGTACTTGAATTACCTTGAGATGTAAATACCAACAACAAGTTCACATGATCCAAATTACAACAAAAGTGGAATCACCGGAAAATACCACGATTAACATTCAAAACCGGCTTTATGACAAGTTAATTCAACTAAAATTACCTAATTAGGCCGACACTATTTGACTCTATCAAAATCTCTCACAGATTACTTCCGAGCGTGGCCACGCATTTGTAGTCATTAACTCCTCGAGTGGCCTTGAGATATAGTTTACCCAACGTGGGTGGACAATTCCTGTATGCGCTATCTATCCTATTGCACAATACAGATCACCATGACCTAGTAAATGCCCTTTTGGCCTTCTTTCACGGCACGACCTAGGACAAAAACCAAAGTCACTCGAAAACTACACTTGCTCATATAATAGTCTCCAATCAAAAGAATCGACTCATTAGAACATCTTAGAGATCCCTGCCACGACCAGGCGTCTATAATAAAACTTAGGGACTCTCTAAATGGTCACTGTCCGGCAAAGTGTCACACACTCTGCCTATGTAATCGACTAGTCATCACGTATGACCTTATGGTGTTGAACAACCATCAATCGACTTACAATCTAGTCACTCCGAGACGTCACCTCATTAAGTGACTAGGGACAAAATACAATGTTCACTTGAATAGTGTTCAACATTATCTCCACAACTTATTCAGATAAACAAGGTATTCATGTTTTCAGTCAAACTGAATAATTGAGTTCTTAAGAGACTCAAACAATGAATGCGATCATCACTTATGTAAATATCAATACTCTATCCAATATTTACATAACGATCTCTGGCAATTAAGGTATACTGCTCAATCACATTGAGATAACATAACCATCATGTCTACCTTATGCCAACGGCTTTGGTTAGAGGATTAGCAACAGTTGCATCACTCTAATTTCCATTGCTATTTTCCCTTGTTCTATGCAATCTTTTCATCACATAGAGCCTTTCTAAGTACATGTCTAAACAAGTTTTTAGACTCTGGTTCTAAAGCCAGTCAAACACTCCCACTGTTTTCACAGTCTCTTGGGAAACGATATTCGGCTAACAGAACTACTCTAGTCCCATTAAAATCCGGATATCAACTGTCTCTTATACAACATCGGATGTTGTAATGTACTTAGCTTTCGTTCATGATTTGTACGTATAACACTTATACATACACATCCTTCATATGACATCTTTTATGTATGACTCCTCATACATGTTTGCTTTATACATGTATAACTTCTTATACACATATGTATAACTTCTTATACATATTATTATTTATGCACATAGCACTCTTACATGCTAACCATTCCTTAACGAGGCCCATAACATCTTATAAGCATTAGAATGTTTCCGTGTAATCCTTTTATACAAAATTCATAAATTCCTCCAAACAAGAGTAAATCCTCAGTGCTTCTCAAGTACTCAAGGATGCTCTTGATAATCATCTAGTGACACTCACTAGAAAATGATTGGTAATGACTTTCATATTCTCAACATGATAAGTCCCGATGAAAGAAGCTTTTAGCATATTTAATAGATCCTGCAGCGGAAGCACAAGAGATCATATTAATTGTTCAACAACTTGAACGAGTCAAGAATCTTATCACATAAGTCTCTTGACTATAATGCTAATATCCATATAGATCTATCTCATTAGATCCAGATATTTAATATGCGCCATGCTACTCTCAAGTATTCACCCGAGAATATTTCTAGTCACTAATATGTCAAACACATATTTTAGACTAAGAAAAATCACCTTAGCTACATTTCTAGTCAATAATATGTCAATCACATATTTTAGACTAAGAAATATCACCATAACTACAATTCTAGTCACTAATATGTCAAGCACATATTTTAGACTAAGAAACTCACTTTAGCTCCCACTAAACTCCATGTATCATCATGGTACCTCGACACTCGAGTAATACCATTTTGATAGACTACACGATTGAACCCAAAGTTCCAACTCTTTGACGTATATAGATCACAAAAGGGATCTTTCAAACATGCTAGGCTTCTTAGCATTGACAATATCAACAAAACTTCTCCCTTCATAAGATACATTCAAGGAGAAAGTTTCGTTATCCTTTTGCCTAAACTCATCCTCATGAGAGGCTATATTGCTAAGACCATACGAATTGATAAAGGCATTTGGGTTGTCACAAACTCTCTATAACAAGCCCAAATTTTAAACATCTTATGTAACCTTTACGACAAGATAAAGGTAACCAACCAAAGTATTCACCTTAAATCAAGTCTCGAAAACATCTCGTGTTTCCTTCCTTATCGCATCGTGTGCAAGGAGATCAATTCGAATTGCATGGTGACACGCCATCACATAGAGTTCATAATATAGAAAAGCCTTTGATGAGGGTTTAAGATTCGTCACTAAAGTAACGCAATATTATCGCAAAATTATCTCCTTATAATCACTGAGCCACAATAAAGAACGTCTTCTTGGATTGTACTCACCACTGAGCCTCAATAAAGAACGTCTTCTTGCATTGTACTCAGTTTGTGGGTCTTGGACTTCTGTAAGTTCAAAATTTCTCCCACTCTGTCTTCCAGAAAATAAAATTCTTTCTAGAAAGACAGCATTACGGGCCACAAACTCTGTGTTCTCGTTTTGGAGGAGTAAAAACCAAGTGGTTCAATTTTGGATAACCCTCACAAATACACAAATTGGTTCTGAACATAAACATTTATGATCCCAAATGTATAAAAAGACAAGTTAGAGACTCTCCCTATCCATATCTCATATGGAGTCATTTAGGCTATTATAGTCGGGTTTTAAACTTTTAGTGAGAAAATAGCTTACAAAATTTGGGAAAAACCTCAAACTATATTTCATAAAGTTCGGTTTATATACTTGACTACACCATACTCTATGGTGTCCCAAGGAGAAGGTATTATGTGAACTGGTTCACAATCTTCTTAGTGATTATCAAGGTCATTACTTGATATTACCCATTTAATATTCAAAGTAATTACTTTGAAACTTCCGATCAACATCTTGATCTTGAAGTGCTTTTGGTTTACTACTTCATTTTGAAAATATTCCACGTTTCAAAAATCACTTTTATGTCTTATTAAATAGATATGAGGTTTTCATATCTACTTAACATTACGGTAAAAGTAACGAAGTATATATATATAACCAACTATCGGCCTTAAGCATCTGTATGTATATGGTCAATCACCTCACTATTGTGTTTCTTTTCTGCAAAAGAAAAACATAATACATGCACACATACCATAAGACTCACAATCAAATGGTTGTTCAATGTGCTTTTCGTTTACTCGTTTGAAACAAATTTACTTGAGGTTTGATCAATAGGGTTCACAAGATTAGAGACTTTAAAATCTACTAGATAGTATAATATTTAGTTTTCGTGAAGAATGTAAAATTCCTCTAACTTGAGTGGTCTAAACCAACCACCAAGTTATCATAGGAGTAGGTATAACCTTTTGTTTTAAATCACATAAGTGATGCCTTCTATGTATAAACATAGATGATTACATTCTTTTAAAACCAAATTTAGGTACATTTGTCCCCATCGAAATCATTGCTACTCTAGCACCATTTCGATAAAAAATGACCTATGCTAGACGTCTTACGTTTTATCAATTCATGTAAACTTCTTTACAAAGAAATGATCCATACTTGAGGGGTCGTTTGGTTGCATGTAGGAAGTTGCATTGCCTAGGAAGTGATAAATCACATGATTTTAGAATTCATGTGAATTAGGAAAAGTTGTTTGGTTGCATAAAGGAAATGCAATTCATGTAGGCATTCCCACTTACCTAGGGGGACCTAGGTAAGCAACCTCCTTCATTATGGAGGAATTAGAGTTCCAAGGTAATTCTATTTCATGTGAATTGGGGTGACCAAACAAGTTACCCATTTTGCAATTCACATGAATTGGAATTCCTGTGTTATTTAATGGGTAACCAAACAACCCCTTGGTATCTCATACCAAGATAGTGGAACTAGCCTATCCATTGAGTAGATGTCTCTTTCAACTTTGTTCAATCGCATACATCTAGGGTTGATTCTTCTTAACTCCCACTCACTTTCACATTCCTCTTTGCTTCAATCAAGCAAAAATGAATCTCATGAAGACCTCAAAAATCCGGATAAAATTTATGAAGAAAAAGATCGATATTTATCGGTTTTTAACCACTAAAACCAATAAACATCAAAACAAGGTGAAAACACATTTTAAATTTCATTTTTAACATTTAAATAATATTTTTAAATGTACATAACTTTATCAAGGGCAGAATCAATTGTTTCGAAATTATGATTAAATTATTTCACTTTTATCGACTTTTATCTCATAAAATCAATAAACATGCAAAAAATTCGAACCAACCTTCAACCTTTTGCATACAATTAGTAGAAAACATGCATGAAATACCATAAAAATTCCATGGCCCGAATCAACTTTTAACTATTTTTAGTCAATTTTTAACTAAAATACGACATTTTGACTCGGTTTTCTATCAAAAATCATTAAAAATAGCAAAATAACTTCATAAATCACCAAACTTAACCACAAATCTTTTGCAATCAGTAGGTATGCATGCCCCAAAAATTTCGTGCTAAAACCTCTTATAACACATTTTTTGAGTTTTTATAAATTTTCTCATAATTCATTAATATGCTTAAAATCAACATGCAAATTACAAGCCTAAGCTCTGATACCACTTGAAAGATTATAGATCCATATTAGACTCTCTAATAAAAATTAAATTATCTCATAATTTATCATTTTGGTGATCTATGTAACATGCATGCAATATAAAAGCATATTAGAATAAAAGAAGAGGAAAACAATTTTCCTTACATTGAGAAATGGTAGTATTTGGGCACAACCAAGATCACCCATCTTGGTTGTTCTTGAGCTATTAAGAATGCCAAGATCATCCAATTTTCAAATTAGAAGAGCTCCTTTAAGTTGCACCCAAGAACAAACCTCCAACTCATATGATTAATTTTAACTATAAATTAACCATATAACCCTTGAATATTATGTAAATAATACTAACACTCTTAGTATTTATTTTGTTTTACTAACAATCTTAGTAAAAATGATGCTTATGATTTTTAGAGAGATAGACCAATTATTTTTCACATGCAAAAGTGTACAAGTGAAGTAGCGTAAAAATGAACAACAATTGGAGTGTATAAAGGGGGAAAGTGGCGGGTGGAGTGAGGTGGAGTGAGGGAGTCAACTTGTTATAATTTTTGTCCAATATTTATCACATGCACATGATCATATGACAATATTATGGAAGAATAACAAGCAAAGTGAAATGATTATAATCATCCACTACACTCCATTTACACGGTCCAATTGTCCCATTTACGGGTCCATTTTAGTTCTAATATTTGTCGCACAAATACGTGTAAATTTTATTTAAACATCGTATTATGTTTAAATACTTCCTGATTAATATCGTCTAAAACACTCCGTAAATATACGTGTACCGCCACACATATACTTTACGTACCAATACTAATCACATTAGTCAATTAGTACTAATTTAATAATTAACTGCTTAATCATTAATTCCCGTCTCAAATAATTATTTATTCAATTATCGCATAATTAAATAATAATTTCTGCACCTCGAGTTCACAACTCGATATCTCTCTAAATCAATTTGATCGACTAACCTTTTAGTCATTTTATCAAGGGACTAATTTAAACTGTATCTCATACAATTAATTAGCTTTCGTGTTGGGGCTCGTTCCTTTAGGTGTGACCGAAAGGGATCATGTGAACACCGCCATCTCACGACAGTAACGTCAAACCCTAGTTGGCCAACCGTTACCGATATACGTTGATCAGCTGACTAGTATTGCCAATGAATATCCCATGCATATTCCTTAATGAGATTTAATAATATTATCATGCATTATTGTGGAGGACAAAACTCCAACAGTTGGGTGGGTAATTCAAGTTTAGCTAATGAAATTGAGAATCAGTTTAAGTGTATGGAATTGGTTAGTATACTATCAAGTGAAAAACATGTTTATGGGTGTAATTTAAGTGGGATTTTGATTTGTAAAGGAGTAATTTATTTGGGAAATAGATTTTCTGTTTGATTTGAAGGAGTCAAATCATTATTCAAGATCAAAACTGTCACTCACCAAGTTATTGAAAAACCAACTTTTCGTGCCCATTTATTTGTTTTTCATAACCTTATATGGTTTGGCATAGGATGACTCTTTAATTTCGCACCTATTTACATATTAAATTTACCCTTTTTATCTTTAATCATGATTTGTACCCTTTTTGTTACCTATAGTACCATTTTTCTTGAAAAGTAAAATGGATTCTCAATAATACTCTTTCAAGATTAGATCTAGGGTTTGATAGTAGTGGTGCATTAAGGGATTCAAATGGTTCAGTTTTAGGATGGTGGTGGAATGGCACTTGGATTATGATAACAGTGGATGCAGCCTTGTATGTTGGACGAGGTCTTAATTCTCTGCATCTAGCATAAAATGGGTGTAGAGTATTATTGCTTTGTTTTACCCGTGGATTTAATTGTTACTAAGAATTTTGACAGTGTGTCATATTGAGGACTTCATTCTCATTTTGATGTGCTAGACAAATCAGAAATTCGCACTCATTTGTTTATGTTTTAAAGATTTGATGAGGATAAATTTCTTGTCATTGTTGGTGTTGCATTTTTTGAAAAAAGAACTGGAGCTGTCATGCGATTTGTATAACAAATGTGCGATTTTTATGATAGATGAGTGTTAGCTTCTGCATTTTTACTGTTATCCAAGAGTATATTTGTCATTATACCTGTAGGTTTCAGTATTTGTGCGGAATTTGTGATTTCATGTGAACTGATGACTTTTATGGTGCAAGCTTGATTGTTTATGTACAATATTGAACCTTTTATAGTGTAAGCTTAATAGTTTAGGTAAAAAATTTAGTTAAACTGCTCCTGAAGTTAGGTAGGGAGGAGCGACACAAATTTGATCACGTAATCATTGAGATAATAGCTATTACCATTAATGCTTATATATGATTTTCATTATATCACAACTAAATGGTTCTTTTCAGAGTCATTTTTGATTTTTAATGAAGGTTGTTTTATGAGAAACGCCAGTAACTGACGCTTCTGATAAATTTCAAGATCATAAATCTTTTTATTTTCTTAGATTTGAAGACAGTATGATCGTAAATTCTTCCAAGTTAACGAGTCTGAAAGATTTGATTCAATTTAACCACTGCCCGTGCAAAATTTGGAATAATGGAACATGAAATCTTGCTGATCTTGAAGTGGTGGAAACCTCTTTGAGTCAATTTTACATGGTTTCCAGTTAGATCGGCTTTACGTATAAATCTCTTGATTGTAATTATGAGGATAACTCTCTTTAGAAGTCTACTTTAGCCATGCTTTGTATGTCTATCTGATGCATAAGGTATTTCAATTATAAAAAGCTTGTTTGAACAAATGGTAGCCTCAAATGGCACTACGCCGTTGTTGCCATCGAGATTGTCTCTTAAAGATGACCGTGGGAAGTTTGGATCGTCTGTCCTCGGATAACCAAGTCAAGTGTATATTTTTTTCTCAGGGAGTCTTAGAGAAACCGTTTCACTTACGAGTCCGACCTAAATCCTTATTCATCATTTAGTTTTAGGGTTAATAAGTTGAGCTCTAATATGTCGAGGACCCCACATATTTATACGTGTATCTTTTATGTCAAGTTTGTTCTTAGTTCTGTGACGGTAGTCATCCATCTTCTTAACAATTTATCCATTAATGTTTAAAGTGTTTGATACATTAAGCAGTTTTGTAGGAATCCGTCGTTGTCTCTTAAAATGCATGGACATCTAAAAACACTAGTTATAATAGTGCCACACTAATCTCCCCTCCGGTACTTGACCAAACTATATTTACCAAGTCACCTCTGCAAGACCTTGTAAAAAGCCCTCTTCTTGCTTTTGTTTTACCATCTTCCCAAGGCATGTTTGTCTCCTCATTTTTCCCTATATCAAATTCAGTTTACCATGTTAATTTTGTCCTCTTACTCATTTCAATTATTTATTTCTCTTTTTATATGCTTTTTCCAATCTCAATATATTGCTGGTTCTCTGAATTGAAGTCTTTTATTTGGATTTATGTAATGCTTTCCCACATTGCTTTATTTGGTAGTATTAAAGTCATTTGATTGATACCCAAACCTTTTTCTTTCCTCTAAATAAAGCTATAAGTTTGGTGTTAGCAAGTCAAGTCAATAACGATGAGTTTTAAACAAAAATCATGAGTACCATGATTCATTAGTTTCTCAACTGATCTAACCGACGTCTGTTATAATGTGTTTCCTCAATCTCTTTGCTTAATGTAATAAGATTGGGTGTATAATTAAATTATGGTTCTTTGCAGGTCTCAGGCTCCTGGGATGCTGTCCCATTCTGCTACATAAACTTTTGCTGTTGGTAATTAGAGTGAGACTGTCATTGTGTGGTCGAATTATTATTAACATACTAGCGAAGTTTAAATTAACTTACCTTCAAGTATAACACTAATTTTTAATCTCGCACACTAAGATAGCCTCACTGTATAATTGGTCAATTCTGTGACACCCCGCGATAAAGCGGAAAATATAACTTATAAATTCAAGCGGAAATTAGGATATTTTTGAAACTTTTAAAAATTTAAAGCGCGGGTTCGTTAAAATCCAAAACATAAATAAAGAATGCGGAAATAAAGTTTAAATTATACAAACGTGATAGTCAAGGTGAGGGAAAATATATCCCTCGAATGACAATACAATAAAAGGTGAGTCTAAGCAATCCTTATAATCCGACTACAAGGCCAAAGTGCTCGCTAGCTCACACATGTCTTCACCCCATAGATGCACCAACTAATACCCTGTCATTCATGTAAACATGAACGCCACAGTCAGTGGGGAGTAACTCAAGGTTCTCCCAGCCACAAAATGTCGAAACGAACATAACAAAGAACTAAAACAAGTAAGTCGTATCAGATACTTACAAAAGATAAGAATATCAAGTTTATATGTAAAACATGGCAGTTAAATGAGATGGAACCAGATAGACCAACATTAGCATAATAAAGATTCAACTATTAATGTGAGACAATTAAATAATATGAAAGACAAGGATACGGTCATTTATGCAAAAACACACATTTCAAGGAATCACAACATAGATATGAGACTAGAATCTGAATTATGTGAAGCGGTTAAGTAGGGATCAATCAATGCAAATTACAAAAATAGAAACTGTAGCCATTACTTGGAAAACCACTTAGCAAACAATTCACGGGACGTGGCCACTAATGTCACATTCATACTCATGGCTTGCATCTCACCATAAGAACGGATGGGAGCATCAATCCCGACAATCATATCGCAACTAGAGGGCTTATAGCTCACCCCTAGTATCCGATAGGACCAAGACAAACAACACAAGAAAGACAAATACCAATATCTATAACCAAGCAAGACCTTTACTACTCATATATCAATATATAATTCCCCTAGTAGGACGACAATGGTACTCCCAAGACGCAGTCCTAGTCTAAATCTGGCTAGACTCTCGGGACAGCACAGTTCCCGATTCGACATGCGGCAGGACAGTCCGCATCCAAGACCCGAACCCTAAATCGAAAATCGAGAACCCACAATCGGCAGGACAGTCCGAAAGAGGCGGAAGATATGAGCTAAACCCACAATCGGCAGGACAGTCCGAAAGAGGCGTAAAGATAAGTCAAGCAATACGGTATAGCATAAAGGCATTATCAAGAATACGACTCAACCAAGCGATACGAATCAACTTGGAAAGAGACTACTACATGTAATGAACCGTTGATAATCCAAGTGAGACATTTCATGCCAAATTATATTCATGAACATGAATAGGTAACCCATTACTTCAATGTTTGTCACTTGAATAAAAATGTAAACAAACGGAAATAGACCATTTATAATAAGCAAAGCAAGCATTCAATTATAAATGTCTATAATGTAAGATAAACCATTTACTACTCATAAGCCATGAATAATTAAATTGGTCTCATATTAAAATGGAAACATGTCATTTCATGGACAAAGGAGATAATTAATAAATGTATTTCATAATTATAAATCATGTGAGAAGAACATAAAAATGAACGGATATTTAACGAATCACGTGATATAAAACACGAGACGAGATTTAAAACATAGAGCATGACCTAGCCAAATTACGACCCTAACATGAAATGACAAGGTAATTAAAAGCACGCATTTTTTTTTTATACATGAGACGAAGGTTCATTAGTTTAAACACAAAACAACACCGCTAATATCAGCCAAAATGGCTTCCAAATACCGTCTAAAAACAGTCCCGAATGCCCTACAAGAACGTCTCAAGGACAACCCATACACTACACAAAATCGTACCAGGTGGTACCAAAACAGTTCCAAAACCTTTTGGTTAAAAACTCCAAGCCAGATTAGATGAATTCGCTAAAACATGAGATATAGCAAGAGAGAGATGGTCTCAAACTCCCCAATAAGTTACCAACAAGCTGGGATCATGTAACTAAACCACAATGACCTGAAGGTTTGAGATGTTACTACTGGGATACCAAGCTAATTATAAGCTGTATTGACCTTACCCCAACTTGATCAAGGATAGCAAATCAGAAACACAACTGACCCAAATCTAGCATGAAGTTTGACTGTTCATGTGTATCGCCAACAAAAAGGGCAACAAACTAGTTCACTTCAAACTCATTCAGTTACTCGTACCGGATAATCTCGCTGTCACACTACCTTCCCTAATCATACAAAACTGCCATTTATCAGGTTACCGTCAAGGAAGAAGATCTAATCTATATACAACTTACAGCGAAAGGTTTTGAGATGAATGAACTCGAGGAAGGCTAAATCAAAACACTTATACCAATGCTCCTTTCTCAACTAATATAGAAAATTTCAATTGTACAGCCTAACCTCCTCACTAACTTCCTATCTACAGGAAGCTCATAATAAGGTCAAATAACACGAGAGAAGCCGTTAACATGTCAGCTGAAAAAAAATACACCGTATCCCAAAGATGGTACCGACTATACAACAGGCTACAGTTGGACATCCATTGTCACGATTTTAAAACCAAAACACAGCAGTCCCATTTCAGCTCAAACCCGTCTATCTCGGCTCCAAAACGGCACCCAAACAGTCCTCACTACCCTTACTCCGATTGCCCAAAATAGAGGACCAAACCGTCCCAAAACAGCCCATTTCAGACACTAATATAAGACGGAAGCTTACCATACACATGAGACTAGTAAAAAACCAATCTTTATCAGAAAAAGAGCATACAAAACGACCCATAAGACGAAAATCTCGACATTTGTCGAGTAACCTATCACCGTTACCTCTTTGCTCTTCACACTTCCAACTCAAAGCTACTCCGAGTTGTCCGAGTTAACATCTACACACAAAATACACAAAATTAAAGAGGAATTTCGAACTGAAAAGGGGCGGCAGATCTGAAACGTGAAGAAAGTCAGTCTCTTTCTTACATAGAAGGAAGGAGGACGGAAAGAGGAAGAGTTTGGTGTAAAGTTTATCGAATTTGGTTGAGAATGGAGGCGGGATCTGAGTCTTCAAACTCGGCGAAAAATGGGGTTTGGCTCTGTTCGTCTGTCGTTGTTGTTGCAGCTGGTGAATTCGAAAAAAAGAAAGGAAATGAAGGGGGGGGGGGGGGACGGAGTCGGAGTAAGAAGGACGGCGAAAATGGAGTTGAAGGTTCGTTGTATGTTGTTGTTGTTGCATCTGATTTCCAGAAAAAGAGAAAAGAGAAAGACGGGTTGGTGGGGGTTGAGGGAATTAATAATAATAATAATAATAATAATAATAATAATAATAATAATAATAATAATAATAATAATAATAATAATAATAATAATAATAATAATAATAATAATAATAATAATAATAATAATAATAATAATATATGAATTATAATAATATATATAAAGGTAGAGTGTAAGAGGGTAGGTGAGTGTGTTGTCAATATAGGATAGGTCGAGAAAGATTAGTCTCACAAGTGGAAATGTGACGGTCTATAGCTAGACGGAAATGTGTCTATAACTTAAGACGGAGATATTATTATTATTATTATTATCATTCTCACTATTATTACTGCCCGACTGAAATACGTATTTTTATATAAATTAAGCTTTAAAGTTATAGCTTAATAAAAATTATGTTTTAAATGAATTAATTAAATTAAATAATTTAAAAATATAGAATCACTACTACAGATACAGGCTATAACAACGGTCAAAAACCGTTGTTATATAAAAAAGCGGACGTTGTTAAAGCGTCCGTTGTAAAAGGTTATAACAACGGTTGGTTTTCTTAAGCAACCCGTTGTTAAAACTATTAACAACGGTTTTAAGTATAAAAACCCGTTGTGGAAAGTGTGACTCAATTTTGGGGGGAAAGTTATAACAACGGGTTTTAATATACAAAACCGTTTTTATAACTAAAGACAACGGGTTGTTTGTAAATAACCGTTGTTGTTTGTTCTTAAAAAATAAAAAAAAATTAAATTAAATATTACTAGATGCATGCATAATTACGGCCCGTTAGAATTCCGATGCATGCATTATTACCGACATCCTTTGTACATATGAACGGATAATATGGAATGAGAAGGGTTAGTAATAAGATTTAAAGCAGCATTATTGAGAGATATGATGATGATTATGGCACAACTTCCTAACATATATATTAATTAAAAAGCAACTCAACCCACACATTGCTTAGTATAAATACATTGCATTATCTCAACTAACATTTCCATTATCTCAATATATTCATCTCCAAACCCTAACCGCTAAAACAAACTCTACTTAATCTTTCAAAACAAACTCCAAAAACTCCAACAAAATGAATGATTTCATCCTTAAGACTCTTACCATGATCGAGAACAACAACTTCATCCGCCGGTTCCTCCATATTGAGGAAAGTTTCAGGAGCTACCTTGCGGATGCTCGATCCGCACCGAAGCACGCCAAAGAAGATGGCTTGACGGAGCAAAGAGATTTGCGGCTATATGACGATATATAAAGAATCACGAACTAACCTCCAAATAGCCAAGGAGGAGAGGACGGATACGATAGAGCGGAATAAGATCCTCTATGAAAATATAAGAATTGCATTTTTATATATGTAATTTTTTTTTAATTTATGTATTTATTTTTTTAATTTATGTATTTATATAATATATATATATATATATATATATATATATATATTAATTATGTTTATCTTGCTTCTTCATCTTGCTTCTTCATTGTTTTACTAACTAACTAGATTCAAATAACATAATGGTCGATAAAAACACATACATGCAAAAGAAATAAATAGAAAAAGAAAATAATGACGATGAAACTAACAAAGTGATTTGGCGAGATTTACCCGATAAATACGAACGTAAGAGACGATGAAATCAACAATGTGACGGCGAGAAGATAAAGCGACGATGAGAAAGAGAGAAAGAGAGAAAGAGAAAGTGTGTGTTTTATGTTTGTTTGTCTGCTGTGTTTGTGTTTGTGTTTGTGTATTAAGGGTTGTGTTTTTTGGGTCACAGCAGACTTGTTTTTGTGTGGTTTATAGTATGGAAGGTATTGACAACGGTTGTAAAACAACAACCGTCGTCAAATAAGTTTTAACAACGGTTTTAAAAAACACCCGTTATCAAATATGTTTTAACAACGGGTTTCAAAAATAACCGTTGTGATTACTTTTCACTAACTTTGCGCCAATTTTGCGCCAAATTATTAACAACGGTTGTGCATGTTTGACCCGTTGTTAAAACTAATAACAACGGTTTTATAACCATACCCGTTGTAATTGATTTTAGTAAAATTCGCGCCATACATTCTACAACGTCTATTGTGATTTTCGTGAATAATCGTTGTTAAAGGGCCGTTGTGGTTGCCTGTATTTGTAGTAGTGAATAAATTAATTAAACGGTTAAATAAATTTTAATTGTCAAAATGGAAAATTCGCGGGTGTTACAAATTCAGATAGGAATAAATATAGTGATATACTCCTTTACTTTGATCTGTTTGATTTCCTTTTTAATGCCATATTAATTTTTGATTCGGTTGGGTGATAATTGACTACTGATTAAGAAAGATATCACATTAAAAGTTGCATATGATCTCCTTGAATTATTAGCCTGTTCTCTTATTTCTAGAATTACCAAGGGGGGATTAAATTGAAGTGGTGTTTTGGGTAAGATTGCTGCATATTCATTCTTATGTGGACTCTCTTGTCACTGCAGGAGTTGGGAAAATGATATTGTTTAGCGTTGACAATGAGATCCCTGGCATTTCAACTCAGTCTGTGTTGCCTGGGACCATGGGTTCATCTAATAAGATGGTTGTATTTGAGCCTCTTGATGTTGGTGAGTATATAACTGTTATAGTCATTCAAAAATAGGTCAATTCATGAATTGTTTACGGAGTCCGAAAACACGTATAAGAATTTGTGTTGTGTATTTTGCCTAATTTCGGATTTTGAAAATTTTGAAACCTATAGTTTTTACGGATGGGGACTCCGTGAATTTTTTGAAACCTATAGTTTTTACGGATTATAGTCCAGAGTGATTGCTATGATGACCTTGACAGTAGTTTAATAAGTCGTGATGAACTTCTTAACACAAATAATCAATGGATTTTTTTTACTCCCGAGTCTTTTAGAAAGTATGTTAGTCCAATGAAAGTGGAATGTAATTGAGGGGAAGGGGAGGAACAAGGAGGATGCATAGGGGGAACGGGAGGAGGAGGAGGAGGGAATGGGAGGAGAAGGAAGAGGGGAGGAGAAGAAAAAAAAGAAGGCAGCGGAGGGGAAGGAGAATGAGAATGATGGAGGAGAGGGTGAGAATGGGGGCGAGGACGCCGGGGAAGAGGTTATCAGTGTTTAGGACAAGAAGTATTGCATCCTTAGGTTATAGACTCAACACTGTTTGGCGTTGTCTGATTGTCTTTTCTTTTCCTTGGAAACCTACAATAACCACTAATATGAAGTAGTTCATGTTAGATTTATTAAGCCATAGCTGCTCTAAACTTGCTCTAAATTTTATAAGTCGCAGTTGCTCTATAGTTGCTCGAATTTGGTCAATATAATAAATGTGGTATGTATATGGGTTGAGTTTTGGTTTTGCTGGTTAAGTGATCTAGACAACTTATACTTTTTTTTTTGACAATCAAAAAAAAAAAGAAAAAAAAAAAAAAAGTGATCTAGACAACTTATACTTAATTGAAATGTGTTGGTACTTTGTCTTATTTTTAGGAACTTAGTGAAGCTTGTCAAGTAGCAACCCCTAAGTGAAACGTGAATTCGAGTTCTATGGATATCAATCTTTTCATCCTTGCTTTTCAATGTGATTAGGTGACCTTTTGGATATCTCATCACTAAACTTATGTGCAGAGTTAATATCTTTAACTCGATGTCTCTTATACTGATGAGAAAACGATTGAAGTGTTAATTTCATACATGTATTGACTGCTTCAGGGTAAAGGCTTCGTGAATGTGATGATGTTGGTGTTGGGTTCAACACGGAGTTGTTGCTTGGTGTCCAAAAGTGGCGCAGTAACAGGTGAGCAAAGGACGAGCAAGGGTGTTCTAGCCGTGGCAGCTTGATGTTGGTGCTCGATTGTGGTGCTGGGTCGCTGTTGCTGGGATGGCTCAAGCAAGGTCGATTTCATTGATAGCTTGCTCCGTTTGTCATGAAGCATGGTTGGATCAGTGAAGATGGACATGGGGTTGACATTGAAGATGGAGTCCAGATTGCTTTATTGGTGGAATTTTTGAGATGTTACCATATACTGCTGCTTGTACGCACACTTTAACAGATCATTTTTACTTTTTTTTTTTTGAAAGGAATCATCTTTACTTGTTTTAGATATTCACGAAATTGTTCTCTAAAAAAATGAACATTGGTTAAACTGTTTGTAATTCAATAAGTAAATTCGTGTAGCAAACAAACCCATTTGACATACAGTGTTCTCCGAATTTAAAGTTGGTTTTAAGTATATGCGCACGACATTTGATAAAAGGAATTCGTTTCAAGTGAGTTAGATCACTCCTCGTTTACCCTGAACCCTCAATTTCTTTTTACATCTTACAACTTTACCAAGAAAAAGGTTTTATTATCATCGGGTTTAGACACATAAGATGCATTTTGCAATGTGTGGATTGCTATACATAAGATATATACGGCTAATTAGAAAACGAACGAACAAACATCTATAGTCAATTATCTAATAATAATGTCTTTGCTAAACAAAACAAGTAGCCATTATTCTCACTTGTTACCTTAGAGTTTCTACTAAGGTAATCGTTACGTAAACAAATACGAGTATTATAAAAACACAAATTCTTATTTCAGACCGCCATATCCGTCTGAAATTGTCAGACGGATACCATTTCTTCTCACAAAAAACTCATTTAGGGTGTGAGTGGGAAAACACATGGGGGTGTCCCACCACCCATGTGCTTCACACTTGTGAGAGGTCTTTTTGCGGTCTGAAATAAGGCGGTCTGAAGCAAGATGGACTGTTATAAAAAAAACAGTTATAAGTTATAGGCAAGCTTAATATTTTAAAATTAACGGACATGATCTTTGAGACTCCGCGTGTGACTAGTTGAATAAAACATGTGTTCATTTTACATTAACCTCTTTAAATCATTTTTGCAAATAAGAAAAAAAAGTGGCTTCGTGGCATGCGAAACATGGGCGGCTTTCCAAATTTACAAACTTTTGGGTGCAACAATGAACTATATCATGGAAAGAGAAAAAAGAGGTTAAAAATATTAAAAAACATAAAGGTGGGGTTTTATCATTTTTGTAAATAACACTCCTAATTTAAAGTGGAGTTGAATGGAGGGAGTACACTCCTAGAGTCCTAGTCGTACCTCACATTTAAAAAAAAAATTAAAAAATGTTAAAAAAGGGCGAGAGACAAACAATGGCGTAAACAGTTGTACAACAAACAAAATAATCAACCATCGATCACCTTCATCATCATCATAATCATCAAATTTTATCAGCTCCAACAACAGAAACGAATAAAATCCCTCATTTCTCTCTTTATCCTATCCACAAAATTGAATAAAATAAAATAATATTAAATTCATAACAAGAAAATGTTGCAACAACAACAACAACAAAGAGGTCGTCGTCGTTGCGAAGGCACCGCCATGGGAGCTATTGTACTCGATCTTCGACCTGGTCTCGGCATTGGTCCTTTCACCATCGGTATTTTAATTTGATTTTCTGTTGTTTAATTCTTCTTGATTGATTTTCTAGGTTTTGTTGATTAATTTGATTGTTGCTTTGATTGTAAATTAGGGATGCCGATTTGCGAAGCGTTTGCGCAAATTGAGCAGCAACCGAATATATATGATGTAGTTCATGTCAAGTATTTCGACGAGGTTTGTTTCGATTTTGTTTTTGCTAATTTTAGTTATTGTAGTTTCTATTTTTGAGGTTTTATTTGTTGATGATTCAACCGCGAGTTGTGGTTAATAATTAAATCTGTAGTAATTGTATCCACACGTTATTTGATTTTTAGCAATTGAAATCAGTTGTTGCTATGTCCGCTATTAAACTTCTTAGTTTGGCTATAGGAAAGAAATTGTGGATGAAAGATTTGAGGCCGGAAACTATAATGATCATTGATTGACAAACTAAAAGAGGAAAGAATGGGAGTTGTTTATTGATTGACAAACTAAAATGGAAAGGGTGTTCATTCTGATTGATCAGCAGTGGTATTGAGTTTCTGGCAGCAGTGGCAGGTTAGTTGTGGGAGTTGATGGTTGATTTAGGGAAGGTATGCTATTGTTTGGCCAGATTTCAGATTGGAATCCCGCCCCGTAGGAACTGATGGAGAGTTGGTTTAGTTTCTAAAGTAGTCATATTAAATCAAGAACGTAAAATGTTATAGAGTAATAGCCATGGAGACTTAGCACGGAGCTTTAAAAAATGAGTGTTTGTGGTAATTTTTATCTGTAGTGAGTTATTCATTTGGCGAATTATGTTTTATGTGTAATATGTAATCCTTATCCCACTGAGTTCATTGTAATTGCAGGAACCCTTAAAGCTTGACATTGTGATTAGCTTTCCTGATCATGGCTTTCATCTGCGGTTTGATCCCTGGTCCCAGGTTGATTTTTATTAGTTATATCTTAGATCTATTGAATATATCTGTTTATCTATGTTATGTACTTATTCTGGCTTAATTTTGTATCATTGCTGACATTATTTTTTCTGAGTATTACGTAAGTGTATGTTGCTCACTTGAACTTCTATGTTTTGTTCACAGAAGCTACGCCTTATTGAAGTTTATGATATCAAAAGGCTTCAGATGCGATATGCCACATCTTTGATTGGGTAAGTTCACAGCAGTTTTCATTACTGACATACCGACAGTATTTCTTCAACTGACATCCTTCTCTACTTCAGGGGTCCAACAACGCTTGCTACTTTTATAGCTGTATATCAGCTTTTTGGTCCCACTTATCCAGGAACTTACGACAAAGATAGAAGTGTTTATTATCTGTTTTATCCGGTAGGTTTACTGGCTATGATGTCTCTTGCTCCCCAAACCCTTTATATTTCTTGATTTAGTATTTTTTCCTGGAGAATATTCCTTGATTTATCTTTCAAATTTTCTTCGTGGTGGAACATTCAGGGACTATCGTTTGCTTTTCCTATTCCCACCCAGTATACAGACTGCTGTAATGACGGTGAAGGTAGTATACCTTCCTGTATGGCATCTTTGAATATCTAGTGGTTTTTCCACTATAGTTTGTCTTTAAAATTTCACTGTCTTTTTTCAGCTGCATTGCCTCTGGAGTTTCCGGATGGTACAACTCCTGTTACCTGTCGTGTGTGCATATACGATAGCTCTTTGGGTAAGAAGGTAGGCGTTGGACCCTTAATGGACAAGGCTTCTGTTCCTCCTCCACCTGCTGGCAGCCTATACATGGAACAGGTTCATGTTAAGGTTAGTTTCTGACTTTATCTTATGTGTATATTTTGTTAGCATTTGTTTTTTGGTGCCACCTGTTATTTTGGCATTGGACATTCAACCACACAACGAATACTTTTCAGACCACATCTTATTGTCATTTTGAGAAGCTGACTGATACCCTGAGTTTAAACTTGGCTTTGCATGGGCTGTTAGTCTCCAACTGATTTGTCTAATGTTTGTATCAGTTGGGAGAAGAATTATGGTTTTCAATTGGTGGGCAGAATATACCCTTTGGTGCCTCGCCACAGGTCTGCTCTTTCTCACCCTTTTTCATTTTCCCCGCCCCGCCTCCACCCTGTTTACAAGTTACTTTTATGCTGTTGCACTACCTTTTGTTTGCGCTATTTAGTCTTTTTCTTAACTAGCTACCTGGATGGCCATTGTTGGTAATTTGGTATACCTCTAGTCCTATTGATCTCTTTTCAATGAAGTGCACGTTGCTATTTGATTAGCCTTCAAAATACTCATTTCTCCATGGTCTCTACTTTTACCTTTTTAAGATTTTTTAGGAAAAATTAAAATTAACTATTGTTCATGTAGACATTTTTCAAACTTACTACCGTTTAAAATAGTTTTCAAAATTACCGCTTTTTTATGCATTTTGATCAAAATTGGTACCAAAACACAGATTTCGGTGAGAAAGAAGTAAATATTTTTTGTCCATTTTGCTACCCAATCCCTTTAGCATGAGGACTTCTTTGGTGATAGTGATGCTCTTGATGAGTGTTTATGTTGCAAACTGGCCGGAAAATAATTTTCACCATAAATGTATTTTGGTAGCAAATTTTCATAAAAATGCCTTAATAGATACTTTCTTCCTCCATTCAAATCCAAACACCACATTTGCTTTTACGTGGTCTTCAAGATGCTAGTTTGACCATGATTTTCTCCATCCATATGTTAATTTTTTTTTATTGAAATATTATTTTGTGAAAGACTTTTTTATAACAAATGTAAATACATAAAGTGTCATATTTTAATATTTGTTATTTTTTCAACAATTTATGGTTAGCTTTTGGAAACTTTGACCTTCAACAAGAAAATGTGGTGTTTGGATTTGAATGGAGGGAGTAATAAATTTGGAAAAATATTGTAAATGATACTAATTTTGAAAAAGGTCTATGTAGTAAATTTTAATTTACCCCCTTTTTTATCTAACTGGACTGTGTGGAGCTATCTAATCCTGTCCTTGTGTGGTGTTGTCTGAATATCTACGTGTTCACAATGTTTAATCTTGTGGTGATTTGCAGGATGTTTGGACTGAATTAGGTCGTCCGTGTGGGATACATCAGAAGCAGGTATTAATCAGCTCGTGTTATCTGGTCTTTGGAATATATTTAGTACTAAGTAAGATGGTCTTCGTTTTCCATTCTTGTATAGAAAGGTGTTTCATAAGGGAGAGAAAGATTCACTTACCAATTTACCATCCAAGAGACTTGAAGATAAAAAATCACTATTGCTATGATGGAAAATAAGCCTCTAGGATATTCAGAGATTCTTGCTCATGTTCCATCTATTTACTTAGATGGAACAATTTATTTCTGCCATTTGTTTCCTTTTTGGCTTCAAGTGATCTATTACAAGCAAGCTAGAGCTTTAAACTTCACTTTGTTTGTGATCTCCAAATGATTTGAACTTAGTGCACACGATGCTTTTACAGGTTGACCAAATGGTGATACACTCAGCCTCTGATCCACGTCCTCGAACCACCCTTTGTGGAGATTACTTCTACAATTACTTCACTCGAGGTTTGGATATATTATTTGATGGGCAGGTTTGTATTCACAAAAGCCAACCTCATATTTGCTCTTATGTTATTATATAATCTAATTTGGCTTACGCTTCTTGGATATGTTGTCACATTTCAGACACATAAGATAAAGAAGTTTGTTTTGCATACAAATTATCCTGGGCATCCTGATTTTAACTCTTACATAAAGTGCAATTTTGTCATTCACTCTTCTGACTGTAAGTACTGGACTTGCTATATATTTTTTTTTCAAGTGTTTTTTTAAAAACAAGTTCATTTAATATGGCCTATGTTGTGGTGTATGCAGTTGAGGGATCCTTTCCGGACGCAAGCAGTGGGAAAAACTGCATCACTCCAAGTAGCAAATGGGAACAGGTGAAGGTAATGTGTACAGTTGAATAAGTAATTGGAGCCTTGAAGGGATCACATCTTATCCTTTGAATGGCTCCATTTCAAATAGACAAATGCCTGGTTTTGGAAGAGCACGTTTTTTCTTCTTTTTGTTACTTTATACAATTTAGAAATCATTATTTGGGGTGAGAATCTAATCACACTAATAAGTAATAGCGTGTCATTGTTTCTCTTTTGCTTTTTCTCTAGTCTCTGCTCTTACTGTAAAAAAAAATCAATTTGCTGAGGCTCACTCTATTGTTGGATGTTATCATTAGTAGTTTTTTGATGCACACTCTTCCTCTTGTTGTTGAGTAGTTTGAGCTCTCTTACAACTTTATGAGCTCTGAATTATGAGTTTTGTCACCTTTAGGACATCCTCGGGGATTGTGGCCGCGCAGCTATTCAAACTCAGGGTTCTACGAATAACCCATTTGGATCTACTTTTGTGTATGGTTATCAAAATGTTGCCTTCGAGGTTGGTTACTGTGTCTTCAAATTATAAATTTGGCGGTGTTTGCTTATTCCTATGATGCTTAATAGTTCCTTCAACTCTTATGTGCAGGTTATGAAGAATGGGTATATTGCCACTGTAACTCTGTTTCAGTCGTGATTAAAGTATGTTTGCTTTGCTTCTATTTAGTTTATTGAATGTGCCCCCTTTCCCCTACTTTTTCCTACTACTCAAATCATCAGTCTTTTTCTGGCACCTTCTCTTCCACAATTCTTCGTTTGTTCATAATAGTCAAAATTCTCCTGCTTTAGTGGTTAGATTGATGGTGAACATGGTTGTCGCATATTGTACTATGGTTTTGACTCTCTTGAGTTTACCGTGTCATCGTTTGGCATACTTTCAGAATTTTGGTTCTGTGCCTTTGGTTCCAATAATTGGTCCCATTTGATTTTGGTGGTCAACCGATGCCAATAATCATTAGTTTCTCCAAAATATACAAAGTTACAATGTAAAAAATGTCATATTTGAAAAAATGTCATTTTTGATCTATTAGAATAACTATTTTCATATAACCATTTTTTAAAAAGTTGTAACTATCGTACTTTGTGGAAAAACTTGTTGAAGTCAACATTACCACCAAAATCAAACGTAGGACCTTTACGACCATAAATGGGGATGTATGTAGTAGAAGGTGTTCCAAGATTGCAAGTGCAAAAGTTGGGGAAAATTAACACTTATTCATCTTCCAAAAATATCCCAAGTTTTGGGGTATTTTCTAAAATGGCCCTGAAGTTTTGGCCATCGTTAGGTTAGGTCTTTATTAGGTCACATATCGGGCTAGATTTGGTCTGGTTCATTTTTCATTCCTTCTTATGAGCATACATTTTCTTATGTTTTCATGTTTCGATTGGTCATTTCATGTTCAAGCTATTTCGGTTCATTGCTTTTGTTTCTTAATTAAAACAATTAATGTAGATGTTATTGTGATCTTCTTTGGATCATTATCAAACTAATTTTTTATTGAGCCTTTTTTGGTTGAGTTGCTATTGTGTCACGAGACATCTTGGATTGGATTGGGACAAATACGATGGTTAGTTTGGTTTGGGTGGGTCTCTTATAATTGCTAAATTTTGGAACAAATCAGGTTTCTCGTGGTTTGGGCTGAGTCACAAAAACTTGAGTTAATTGATAGTGCGTGCTATAACCTTAATGTCGGAAGGATTCTCGAGTGTGGCCTGATAGGGACATCGGATGTACACTACATTACCCCAACCTGGAAACGATTATTCCTATGATATTCTTCTTATGCAAATTCTATGGTCCTGAGCTCTTATTTTAAAATACCATCATTAACAAACCAAGGGGGCGTTTGGTTGGGAATGTCTAGGAAAGGGAAAGGGAATAAAAGTTAATGATTCCCTTTGTTTGTGTTTGTTTGCCTCTTTCAATGACTCCCTTTACCCCTCTCTTACCCCAAATCCCTCTAACTCCTTACCCCTCACCCCCCAAGGAAGGAGATTCCATAACCCCTCTAACACACGTACCACCATAATAATTATTTCTCATTTCTGCGACCACCACCAGTCCACCACCACAACCATGACCAGCATCCCCATCGCTGGCCACACACTCCCCTCCACCTCCCCATCGCCGTCACTACCACCAACACTCTACCACTGGCGCCGTGCTTGTGACACCACCAGTCCACCATCGCCAGCCTCCTCTCTGCCCCACCTCATGTACAACCCCCACTCCCATTTAGAAAACGCCACTAACCCCATAAGCACCACCCCTTGGAGTCTTGGACGTAATAAACCCTCCCCCACCACTAAAATTCTCTCCCTCAGACCATGAGCAATTGAGAGGATATTATCTTCCTCTTATTTTTCCACTCTTCCTCTATTTTTTTTTTGACACTTCATTTTCTCTTTCATACACCTTTTTTCCCACTATGTTCATCCGCTTCCTTATTTCTTCTCTTATGTTATTCTACAATGGAGATTGGAGATGATCCTCTTACATTTTCATTCTTACTTTAGTTACACTTCAAACTTTTATAAAAGAAAAAATTAAAAGAATTACTCGTCTTCTTATCATTCAGTATAATGTTGTATGCTGGAAAGTGATAGTTGAGGCGTTAGAATTTCGATATTAGGCAAATGCAAATCAAATTTGTTACTGACTAAATGCAAAATAAATCAGCTGCGTTCTCAATTGTTGTTGAATTTGACTTGGAAAATGCAAATTTTGCAGTAACACAAGGGGGTGTCTACAGCAATAGCGGAACTGGTGAATCTTAGTAGCTGGGAAGCATTATGCAATCGTAATTGTACTGTTAATATGATGATATGATGTACAGTGGATTCACAATTACTCTTTTACTTTTCCCACCATGTTCTAACCAATTTGTGCCCAAAGTCTGGCGCACTCATGTATATAGTCTCTGAAATCACTAATTGGGCATATATTTAGTTGATTAGTTGATTAATTTGTTTTATTGGCCGTGTATGCATCTCAGAATTAATCCAAAATTCTGATGGGGACATGTATTCCAATTTCCACAATTGCTATCCTGATTATTCTTCGTTTTCGGAAGCGCTGATTTGGTTTCTTCCGTTTGTCTCGAGTTGTCATAAATCACTACTCGGGGCTTGCTTGGATTCGCAGAAACAATTATTAGGGTAATAAAAGTCAACCAAGTGTAAATGTGGTGGCAATTCATGGCAAGTGGAGGTGGTGAAAGGTGGAAGGTGGAAAGAGGTGGTGGTTGGGGAATTATTGGCCCAATATGGTGATGATGCATTACCGTAGGTTGGAGGTGGGTAATCGTTCCCCTTTCGGCTGCCACCATCTTTTTCCACCATTTCTCTCCATTAACCTTTGTGTTACCTCCATTATCTAGTCATGGTTCCCCTCCATAGTTATGCGGCCCAAGTTGACCAAATCGACTGCTTAAACATCTTGATAGGGAAAGAGTACTTTCCAGGTGATATCCTGTTTGAAGACCCGAATGATGAAACCCAACCCTGGTGGCTATTTGCCAGGTCTGAGATATTTAAACCTGAACCGTAGCCCTTGCTTATTATTACGAATAAATGAGAAACATATGCACTAAAACAATAATTAATGAGGGAGTAACTTGAGTACAGTGGTGCCTAATCTCACAATCTAATCAAATTTCTTATGCTTGAGCCAATTATTACCGTCGATAAAATCGAGGGATATGAATGGCTGAGCTTCTTCCTTTGTTAGCTCCCTCGACCAGGATACCCTCTTTCCATAGTCAGCTCCTGGTCCTGAGCACTTGTACTGCCCGTAAAATACAGTCCTGCACGGTAACCAACAATTGTTTGCTTGTTAAATACTTATTTCAATTTCCGTTCAGACAAGATTAATTGTATGGCCAATGTATTGCTTAACATACCAAAAATCTAGTTTTCAATCTGTACGCGACTTTATGTGTCGTTTAAGCTACTTCATATTCTAATGTTTTTCTACTTATCTGTCATCTCTCATTTCATAGAGTGAACAAACTTACATATCTCTGCTCTTGTCACCCCAGTCATACCAGCCTCCAGGAGCTATTATCTTGTCCATATAAGTATAAGCAAACACAACCCTTGAGAAGGAACCCCAAGCCCGGCCAAGGTAAAGCGCACCTGACCCGGTAATCTTGCAACCAACGAACGAAAACCCGGTCTCTTCCAGGAAACTACCCCTCTTCTGGGCAGTGAGGGCGCCATAGGTGTTGGCGACAGCATGTAAATGGCAGCCGTCATATAGAGAGAGGCCGTTACCAAACACAAAATCGACTGAGCCTTCAATATATGAGTCCTTGAAGTAATGCCTCCCAAAGTGGTCATAGAGAGTGTCTTGTGACCCTATGAATTTGCAGCCGATGAATGCTGCTTTGTCTGCTGATATTCTAAGGGCCACTCCTTGCTTTCCTAGTGCTCCTGATGGTGGCAATGGTGCTGAATTCTGATCATCAAATCAGGCAAAATGAAAGTGATAAAGCGGTAATATAGATAAAATAAAATAAAATAAAATAAAATAAAATGACAGACCTTGAAAGTGATATTCTTGGCAATGAAGTAGGGAGAATTGACAGCAAAAGTGGCAGAGGCATAAGTCCCTAATGGCTGACCACCTTGCACTGACCTGTCCGCTGTGTCGTCCCACTCGATTACAGTATCATCTGCTCCTGCTCCTTTTAGTTTAATGTAAGACATTGTTGCAGGTATAACCACTTTCTCCCTAAACAATATATATATAAATGATACAATTATCATACAAATGATACAAACCATAACTTGATAGTCATACAGTTGGATATGAGAATGGCTGACTAACCTGTATGTGCCGCGACCAATGGAGATGACCACTCGGCACCAGTTGTTTACGGGTAGTGAATCGATAGCGTCTTGAACAGTTAAAAAATGAGCTTTTTTAGATGATTTCTTAGGGTCTTTGCTCACTTTGATTTTTTTACAAGGCTTTAACTTGGTCTTTGTTTCTTGTTTTTGAGCTTTCCAGGAATGCCTGTGATACCTTGACCCAATGTGCTTAACCCAGTTGAGGTACTCGTTTTCGACTACTCTCAATTTGGTGCTGGATACAACCAGGTTGGAATTAGCTATCGAAGAACATTCATAGAGAAAAAACAGAAGTAGAGCTAGTAGTTTCATTGTAAATTACAATGTGCAAAACAAAACTGAAAGGGAATTGTATGTATGCCTGGTAGATAGTCTGACACTTATAATAGTGTCCAAAACTGTAAGGGCAGGGAACAAGTAAGGCTGTTCAACACCAATAATATAATATACTACTACAAGTTAACAAAATCATCCACGGACCAATTCGACATGGGACCTATAGATATTGACTTTCACTAAATTACTGTATTACACAATGAGCGAGTCTTGGGTAAGACAGTTTTACACTAAAGCATAGCCTCATCTAATATGGACTATGGAGTAGCGAGTACATCAGTACATGAAATGCCTTAGATATCACTTGTACAGGGAGAAGATGATTAAAGAAGCCATATTGATAAGAAATTCTAAGATTGTTACTCCTTTCGGTCATTTGTTTACTTTTGATTTTGGCACAAAGACCAAGGAGAAGGGAGATGATTATTGTCATCCACAAATGGACAATAATGGATTTGGAAGATTAATCTATCCTTTAGAAACATGCCTAATATAGAAAGGTAAAAAATGAATAATATACTTAAAAAAAAAATGGAATAGGTAAAGAAATGAATGGGATGAAGGGAATAAATTTTTTATCTATGGGACTTGTCGCTCCGTTAGATTTCTTTTGAAATTGCATTTTCTAGGTCCGCGATGACTACATTGGAAGAAATCCGAAAGCAAAATTGTCATGTAGTTAAAAACCAACATGTGACACCTTAGCTTGCAGGGATAATATGGCATACAGTATATGTGGTTGTGAAGCAATGTGGATGAGAAACAAAATCATATTACTCCGTATATCATATGCTTGTTCCACAATACAACTAAGCAATGCAATGCAAACAAAAAAAAAAAAAAAGAAAAGAAAAGGAAGAAGTATGGAGGCTCTTTAATTGCTTTTGACTTGCACTGTGGGAGCTAGTAATACTGAATTCTTATATGGGACACATTACGAAAGTCAACAGAAAAATGGCAATTATTTTGTAAACGAATTGATCATTATGAAATACACATTCATGCTCGTGATGAAATTAGGATGTGTCATCGCAATTTTTGGCTGTTTTGTTGCAGGGGTTTATGTGTGTCCAGATTTGTCTTGAATAAGAGCTATGTCTAGCTTCGAGTCTTTTAACGCTTGTCTTACAAAAATGCAGTTGACTTGGGTACATACAACCAAATCTTAACTATAATTTGAAATGAAAAATAACATGTAGGTAGACGTGGCAAAATCAACCCGATTCGATTGATCTAACTTAAAAAGGCTGACTCGAGACCCGAAATTGACCCAAACTACAACACTTCGATATGACCCAAAACCCAACCCGACCCGAATATAACCCGAACTTTTGTAAACCCGAAATAGCCCGATCCGAAAGCACCCAACCCGAAAATGACCTGACAAAACATGAGTCTGATTCACCCAAAAAGACTTGAAACGACTAATTTGAAATCATACTTAATATTATTCACGTCAAAATAAAGAATTAATCATCTAGACTAAATTATAAATAGGTAATAATCCAAAACATAGGTTTTTCTCTTTTAGTCATTATAACCCGAAAATGACCGACTCGAAATAACCCGACTCGTTTAACCCGAAAGTGACCCGACCAATATACCCAAAAACAACTGAAACTCGAAACAACCCAACCCGACCCGATAACATTACGGAGCCAAACTGACCTGACCCAGACCTATCCCGATTAAAGCGTTTACCAGGTCAAGTGCATGTACACAATTACGAATGTCATGTAAAATATACAGCTCCTTTTATGGATTCGAGGAGTTTGTTGCTTTCTACTTCCTCCCATCCAGACCAAAGGTTACAGTTGCTTTATCACACTTGTCGAGGCACGTTTTGTAACGTGCATATCTTTAGTTACATATTATTAAAAATTATAAAAATTTGATATTCTTATAGCATTCATGACGATAAATCAAACAAAATCTCACATGACTATATTTTGTCTTATAGATTAAGAATAATATCAAAGATTCCCTACGACCATGAAT
This sequence comes from Silene latifolia, assembly GCF_048544455.1. Classification (NCBI taxonomy): domain Eukaryota; kingdom Viridiplantae; phylum Streptophyta; class Magnoliopsida; order Caryophyllales; family Caryophyllaceae; genus Silene; species Silene latifolia. Next base: position 78,284,567 of record NC_133531.1, read on the forward strand.
AGTGCCAAAAAGCAACTGTAATCTTTGGTCTGGATGGGAGGGAGTATTTAGGAAATTCAGCCAAATATGTAGCATAGATTTTGAACAGCATCCCTATCTTTCATATGTTCTTTGCGGATGACTCCATATTTTTTAGTGAAGATAATCTAAAGAGTTGCGTTAACCTGAACAAAGTTATTAAGGATTATTGTCATACCTCGGGTCAGGTTATTAATGATAATAAATCTTCTATGACTTTAAGCTCGTGCTCTAGTCTATCCTTTGCTCGAAAATGTTTGAAAACCCTTCAATATACCGTGTGGCACTAATGTGGGTTCCTACATGGGTATTCCTACTGATGTGGGACTCTCAGGGTGTAACAAGAGTAAAAGATAAATTTTTGAGTTCATCATTGACAAGGTAAGAAAGCGATTATCTTCATAGAATTGTGTTCTTGTATCGCCGGCTGGTAGATTGGCTTTGATTTCTTCTGTCTTGTCTTCCTTTTTTGTTTACTTTCTAACGGTATTTAAAATACCGGTAAGTGTGACAAAAAGATTAGATGCTATCTTGTCACATTTTTGGTGGGCGAGTCACAAGAAATCTTCTTCTATTAGCTGGTGTAATTGGCTATTCCTAAGCAAACCTAAATGGAATGGTGGTCTGGGTATTAGGCGTACGATGGAGTTCAACCAAGCACTTTTAGCCAAGATTGGATGGAGAATGATTACTCACCCAAATTCTATTCTTAGTAAGTCTATTGGCGCTAAATATGGCTTAAAGTTGTGAGATGGTGATCTGTTTTTTAATGAGGGCAAGAGTAACTCTTCGTGGGAATGGAAAGGTATTGTTTGGGGCCTTCAACTCATTAAACCTCTTTTAGCTTGGAATACTAGATGGGTTAATGGTTCTGATCTCCGTGTTTGGAATACTAGATGGGTTATTGATTCTGTGCCGAAACCACTAAGTTTAGAGCTTCTTACTAATTCACCTAATTTGAGTAATTTGAAAATCAAAAATCTTATATGTAACAGTAACTGTTGGGACCAGAGATTATTGGTGTCTATGTTTTTTTGATGAAACTTCTGCGAAAGACATTCTTGCTATTCCGATTCGATGCTCTGAAGGCAGCGACAACTTCTTTTGTTCAGCTTTGTCGTCCGGGAATTATTCAGTTAAGATTGGCTATCATATTGCACTAAAAAATTCCTGGAATACTTCAGCGACCCCAAAGGACTGTTCAAGAGTTCCAGCTATATGTATGGGTGTCTTTCAAAAAAATCCTATGGAACCTACCGGGGCCCAAAAGTTGGATCATTCTTATTTGGAAACTTCTCACTGAATCGTTACCCATTGAGGAAGGATTCTTAAAACGGGGTTTTGATGGCCCTTTCACTTGCTTACTTTGTGATTCACAAGAAACGGAAACGCCTGATCACCTTTTCCGTGATTGTTCATTTGCTAATAGAATTTGGGTGGGAAGTCTTCTGGGGATTCAGGCACAATCAGGGGATGATAATTTGAGCATTCAGTCTTGGGTTTACAACTGGCTTTTGGTTCTCTTTAAGGCTAATTATAAATAAGAGGCTTGTCTTTCTTTTTTGTGTATTATCTGGACTATTTGGGTGGTAAGGTGTAGAAAGGTCTTTGATAATACTGAGTGATCCCATATTGGTGCTATCTTATTATATCAAGATTCTTTTAACTTGGCTCTTACTGCTGAAGATAGGAATTCGGGCTCCATAGCTTTCCAAACACCTTTGGAGGAAGACTTGACTAACCTTAGCAACAGATTATCCTTGCCTTTGATTCAGAGTTCTCTGAATTGCTCTCGGTTTCATATTTATGTGGATGCTGCTTGGTCTAAGGAGCTTGCTGCTGGGTTTGGTGGGTGTATCATGTTAGATTATGAAGTTGTGTCTGAATTTTGTATCAAGGGAACTGCTGAGAATGCTGAGCAAGCAGGAGCTTTGACAATTAGGGAGGCCTTGAAGTGGGCACTCTCTCGCAACATCCTTCATATTAACATTTTCTCTGATTGTCTACAAATTCTTGCTCAAGTCCTGAAGTATTCTCAACTCAAACATTGGACTAGGAATACTATTGAAGACATCTCTGATCTAGTTGAAAATTTTCATTGTATTTCTTTTGCTTATGTTCCTAGAATTTGTATTAAAGCCGCTCATAGGTTAGCTAAGCATGCTATTAAGCTGTAGATCTCGATAACCCGATTGTCAAAAAAAAAAAAGAGTTTGATGGGGGCACACTTAGCTAACCTGACTCGTGTACCAAGTGCGGGTTACACGGGTTCAAGTGCTTGTCACCTCATACAGAAAAGTATATTTAGGCCTATATAGATATTTTCCTTGAATTCATTTCAAAGGGGACACATGCAAGATTCATATAAGAGACTTCGCACCTAACAACTTTCTCTCTCTACAAGCAAGATTACTCACGTATCTAAGAGAGCCCCGGGACCCCTGCCTCAAGCGAGGTCCCGATAATACGTCTGATGTGTATTATTTATATGATTTCCCCCTACTTTAGCTCACTTTCTATATGATTTATGCACTATGCAGAGTAATTTTGTGAGCTAATGTTGTATTCTAGGTGTTTTGCATGTCTTATTGCATTTTGTATGAAATAAAGCAGTTTTACGGCTTTTTGGTATCGTTCAACATTCACCGTAGAGTACGGAGCTACTTAGAGTGAGTCTTGACAAGTATAGGGGCATTTTGGGAAGATTCACGTATCCCGAGTAAGAAGAAATAGGATTTGACTTCGACTTGTATGAAATGTGCTCTAGTGAAGGTTAGAGAATAATGCACGCGACCCCATGCAACGACCCCTACCGCTATGGGTCACGGTTCTTGAGTTTGATTGTAAAAATAAGCCCCAAATTGGATTTGTTACGTCCCCTATCGAGGTTGATAACCCCCACCCCAAGGGGTTGATGATCATTGCATGTACGAAGGAAAAATAGCGAATGGGAGCCACTAAGTTGCGTCCCCGATATGGGTTGTGACCCGGGGGTCCGGGGTTGTCGACACCCAAGACAAAACGATTCATATTGCTTCCTTTATTCTATTTAAGCTCTTGCATTCCGTATTTTGTAATCACGTATTTTCATATACTCATTAGTTTACGTAAAACCTAGTTTTCTAATAATCTTAGTTTGCTTTGTTAACAACAATGCGTTCAAGTAATTCAAGTTTATTTCCTGGTTTATTTTGAAGATCATCTGATCTTATTATCCAAGTTCTTATTCTTCTTTTGTTGGTAATTTCATTTCTCTAGTTTTATACTCCCTCTGTCGCAATGAATAGTTTACTCTTACTTTATTTTGTGAGGGGAAATAAAGTACTCCCTCCCATACTCTATACTAGTTTTCTTGCCCGTGCGTTGCACGGATATTAAAATAATGTGTGATAAATTTCACAATAAAATGGAATATAGACATATAATACATCGTTCATGTCTAAGATTTTATGTATGCCGCATAACCAATAAATAATTCCCGTTAACATAATATTGACATAAGAATAAAAGAGTGTTTGATTAATAAAATACTTTTTTTAGGAAAATAAAACCATTATGAAGTTTATATATATGATACTTGGACTGATAGTTTTTAGAATTTGTTCATTAATACCTGTTTGTTTTTCAATTGCTCAATGAAAACAATAATATCTATTCTACATAATCAACGCAATGATGTAACAAATCTCCTTCTTTCGAATAACAACCATAATTTAATCATTATTGGATCAAATTGTAATTATGTAAAAACATTTAGAGGTAGTTAGAATGTTATATCTCCCGGTCAAACTATAGAAGTACGTTTGAATGTGAACCAAATTCCGACGCAATACTACATGCCTAGGGCTGCTTATGACCCCCCTATAGCAATAGTCTTTCCTATTCACACACATGATCTAAACAATCTCATCCCTTGAAAGATCGATCCTTGTCTCAGAAACTTATCTCATATTTATCCAACCAAGTGAAAAACTAAACCTCTACTTCTATAAAAATCCACCATCCAATGGAAACTAACCCTTACACTATGTTGTTTTTTTAGGAAAATAAAACCAATATGAAGTTTATATATATGATACTTGGGACTGAGAGTTTTTAGATTTTCATTAATACCTGTTTGTTTTTCAATTGGTCAAAGAAAACAATAATATCTACTTTGCATAATCAAGTCAATGATGCAACAAATCTCCTTCTTTAGAATAACAATCATAATTTAATCATTGTTGGGTCAAATGGTAGTTACGTAAAAAAATTTACAGGTAGTTATATGTTATATCTCCCGGTCAAACTATAGACGTACCTTTGAATGTGAACCAAATTTCAACGCAATACTACATGGCTGTGGCTGCTTATGACACCCCCTATAACAATAGTCTTGCCCCCCCCATCTTCTCATTTGAAACAAAATCTTTCACACATATCCCAATTTTTCTTTCCTATTCACACACATGATCTAAAACAATCTGATCTCATCCCTTGAAAGATCGATCCTTGTCTTCGAAACTTCTCTCAAATATATCCAACCAAGTGAAAAACTAAACCTCTACTTCTAGAAAAATCCACAATCCAATGGAAACTAACCCTTGCTCTAGTCAATGTTGTTAGAATTAAGATTTTACTTTAATTTGGATTCATGGGTCAAGATTAAATTTTATTATCTCATAATTATTATCCCTTTTCTAGATCTAGTAAGGAAAAACTTTAGTCAACTAACTCGTCGCAATGGACCTCATTCCCACTCGAAACAACCTTTAGCCCACTACTTAATCCCTTCGGTTCACACATAAAATGGTCTAAAATGCAAAGCTTTCATCTCTCTCTTGAAAAGTCCATCTAACTAACAGAAAACTAACCACTACTTTCTGAACTTCATCTTCTTTACATCCCATAAAGATTAAGTTGAACATGACAAAAAAAAATGTAGAAACTTAGGTTTTGTTTGATAACGACAGATTGAACATTTTTTTTAGCATTTTGAGAGTTTTTGCACTATTTAAATAACAAATGCGCTATTTTGAGTGTTGATCATCGACATATTGAAATAGTAGATTGTGGTGTAATTTCCTGTTTTACATTATGACCTTTAATTAGTATATTATAAGAAAATAAAAATTGAGTTTCTTTTTAATCTCTGAGGAAATTAAAGATCAAACTTTATCTTTATCATATTTATAATTAATATCCTTTACTTAAAATATATAAATTTAAGCAAGTTCAAATAAGTTAGCTAAAAGTTATAAATCACACATTGTACGAAGCAGTATAATCATTTTTTTTTTATTAGTATGAAATAAATGTCATAAATTTCATGAGAATATTAATGCGGTAGAGAACTATAGAAGAGTTGACAAGTACGTGACCCCCTTTAGGTTTAAATTTTTTCATTTATTTTTATATTTTTGCTTAAAGATGGTTAAAGCATTGTATTATGCATGACGAATATGTCTCACCCTTCCCCAATTCGTATCTCTCCCTAAAGTATACTGATGATGTGCTCAATTTACCCACACAAAAAAAAATATAGCATAATACCGTTTTTTATGCATGTAAATTTGTCAGAAGAAAAGCTTGAGAGAGATGGTCTTCACTATGTTAGGGAAAGACTACTCTTACCCTTTTATGTGTTTTTCATGACTTTTTTTTAATGTTGATCGTTGCTTTAATTGAATCTTAACCTTATACATATTTCTATAATGAGTGCATCTAATTTACCTTCAAGCCTCATTCAAATCTATTTTATTACTCGTGGTACCATTTTTACTTAAAATTGTAAAACAATCGCACAATAAATTTTTACAAAACATTTACTCATTTGTAATAATATGATATTTCGATTCGCAAATTACCAGTAACTTTCTTTATCTTTTAATACTCCTTGAAAAATAGATATCAAACTTTTTACTTATCAATAATTTGTGAATATCTTATTTAAATTTTGATTAATATACTTTTATATAATGACAAATGAATGTAAATAATATAATGATAAATTATCAATAGAAGTTGAAGTGTATTTGTAGATACCTCATTTCTGCACCTCCCGCAAGCCACCGGTGATGATTGGGCCGCATGTTTGGTACACGGAACGATTTATGACAGTTCGTAAGTTTATTGTCAAGTGATAGCTCAAATACTTGTTTCTACCACTTGGTCGTCATCTACACGCCATTACGGTCGTTTTGACAGTAATTAGAGTTCATTTGGAGCCCGGGTCAAAAACCACTTCATTTTCTAATAACCGTTTAAAATGCCGAGTCGGAAAGTTCTAGAATATTCTAGATATTTATTCCATAATTCAATTTTATATCCTTTTGGTAAAATATATCCCGAAAATTTTATTTTAAGAAATAAGGAAGTCGAGATCTACCGCAATTCCATAAAAGAAACGCGGAAATCTTTCTTCCGCAGGAGGAAACCTCTGGGCAAAGGACGCAGACACTGGTGTGCCTCTTCCAAGAGTCGCAGTGGCTGCTGTGCCTCTTCTCCAACCCTTTTCTGCATATTTTCAGATCTTTTCGATATTTGTTTCCAAAGTTTTAGTCATTCCATAATTCCTCCGTGTGATTAGTATAAATAGGGACCTTCGTTCCACATATTTTTCACGCGAGTGTTCGCCCTTCTCTTCTCCCTTTGCATTCTAAGACCGTGCTCTAAGCTTATTGACGTCTACGTGCTTGATCAATCGACCACGTAAGCTCGGATCCTTCTGAGTACCAGTCACGTTTTTCATGACCAACCAATTTGACCAACTACACTCAATTAATCAATCAATTTAATTAAAATCCTCTTACGAGGGCATTTTCATCGTACATTCGAGTCAAGCAATCGCTAAACGATAACTTAGTTAATCTCGTTTCGTCGAACATGTAAGTCTGAGGGTGTAAATCCCATCTTTTATTATTGTACCAATTAATGTAAGGTTTACGTCAAAAATATGCTCAAGAACGATTTCTAAAAACCCTTTTATCAAATTGTTTTCACGGATCAACAGTTGGCCGACGTCGAGAAGAAATGCAGCAACTGCTGCGCCTCTTCCAGAGGTTGCCGTAGTTCCTGCTTTTCTTCTTCTTCCTCGCCTCTCTGTTAATTCGTCTTCTTTTGTTTTCTTTTTCTTATTTTCTTCTCTTTCATCCGCATATAATATTTGTAACACGTGTT